>NC_140442.1:30140986-30313486 GCF_963576455.1 Neolamprologus multifasciatus
CTACGGAACGGAGCAGTTGTCAGCCACCTCCTGTACATGGATGACATCAAGCTGTATGCCAAGAGTGAACGAGACATCGATTCACTGATCCACACTACCAGGCTATACAGCAATGACATTGGAATGTCGTTCGGGCTGGAGAAGTGTAGTCGGATGGTAACAAAGAGAGGGAAGGTAGTCAGAACTGAGGGGATTGAACTACCAGAAGGCAACATTGCAGACATAGAGGACAGTTACAAGTACCTGGGGATCCCGCAGGCGAATGAGAACCATGAAGAGGCCGCTAGGAAAGCTGCAACCACCAAGTACCTGCAGAGGGTCAGGCAAGTCCTGAGGAGTCAGTTGAACGGTAAGAACAAGATCCGGGCCATCAACACGTACGCCCTGCCCGTGATCAGGTACCCTGCTGGGGTAATAGGCTGGCCAAAGGAAGAGATAGAAGCCACTGACATAAAGACAAGAAAGCTCCTTACCATGCATGGAGGGTTTCACCCCAAGTCCAGCACCCTGAGGCTGTACGCTAAGCGGAAGGAAGGGGGTCGGGGACTGGTGAGTGTCAGCACCACAGTCCAGGATGAGACAACGAACATCCAAGAATACATCACGAAGATGGCCCCAACTGACAGCGTGCTCAGTGAATACCTCAGGCAGCAGAAACCCAAGAAAGAGGAGGGAGACGAGGAACCATCATGGAAGGACAGGCCCCTGCACGGTATGTACCACCGGCAGATAGAGGAGGTGGCTGATATCCAGAAATCCTACCAGTGGCTGGACAAAGCTGGACTGAAAGATAGCACAGAGGCACTAATCATGGCAGCACAAGAACAAGCTCTGAGTACAAGATCCATAGAGGCTGGGGTCTATCACACCAGGCAAGACCCCAGGTGCAGGCTGTGTAAAGATGCCCCAGAGACAATCCAGCACATAACAGCAGGGTGCAAGATGCTAGCAGGTAAGGCATACATGGAACGCCATAACCAAGTGGCCGGCATAGTGTACAGGAACATCTGTGCCGAGTATAACCTGGAAGTCCCGAGGTCAAAATGGGAAATGCCCCCAAGGGTGGTGGAGAATGACCGAGCTAAGATCCTGTGGGACTTCCAGATACAGACGGACAAAATGGTGGTGGCTAACCAACCGGACATAGTGGTAGTAGACAAACAGAAGAAGACGGCCGTAGTGATCGATGTAGCGGTTCCGAATGACAGCAATATCAGGAAGAAGGAACACGAGAAGCTGGAGAAATACCAAGGGCTCAGAGAAGAGCTCGAGAGGATGTGGAGGGTGAAGGTATCGGTGGTCCCCGTGGTAATCGGAGCACTAGGTGCGGTGACTCCCAAGCTAGGCGAGTGGCTCCAGCAGATCCCGGGAATAACATCGGAGATCCCTGTCCAGAAGAGAGCAGTCCTGGGAACAGCTAAGATACTGCGCAGGACCCTCAAGCTCCCAGGCCTCTGGTAGAGGACCCGAGCTTGAAGGATAAACCGCCCGCAGGGGCGTGCTGGGTGTTTTATATATATATATATATATATATATATATATATATATATATATATATATATACATACACACATATATATATATATATATATATATATATATATATATATATATATATATATATATATACACATATATATATACATATATACACACAAAAAAAAAAAGTGAGTTTGTGAGGGAATCATGTCCTCTAATCTAAATGTCCAACAAGTACAAAGAAGCCAAAAGGTTAAAAATTCAGCTAATCTGGCACTCAATGATTCAGTATTTCAGATTTAAAGGTGTGGATTTAATTTCAATTAGCAGCACTTTGATTCTGAATGAAAAATGGGCACTGGTATATCCTGCAAACCTTGTTGGCCTATTCTCACACACACACATACTCTGGATGTATCAAGGGTTCAATGGTGGTGTTTTGTATCTTGCATGAGGATATTTAAGCATGCAGACCAGAGCCCACTCCTCCTAAGCCCTGTGTCATATTTGGTAAATGGACTGATTCTTGTATAGTGCAATTCTACTCTCCCTGAGTACTCAAAGCACTGTATACAACATGCCTCATTCACCCATTCACACCCACTCATACAAGCACTTCTAAACTCAAGTGCAACTAATAAACATAAACATTAACGTTGGGGTTAATATTTTGACCAAGGATATTTGGCATGCAGACTGGGGGAGCCAGGAATCAAACCATCAACCTTCCAAGCAGTAGCTGATCTGCTCTACCACCTGAGGCACAGCCACCCCATATTTTTAATAAGCTTTGGTGTGCAGACTGCACATACTGGGATACATGCACAGTGTTTCTTTTGGGGTAAAGCCCTTTTAATTACTCAGCCTTTTCCCTCCCTGTCAGCACATCAGGAGCAGTGAAGCTTCTTACCTTCCACCGCTTCAGTCGTCTCAGTATTTCTGACAGAGCGTGGTCTTCACCTCAGATCTATCCACCTCTTTGTTTATTTGTCTCTTCCCCCTCACTTAAATCCTCTCCAGCAGGCTGCTGATCGGAGGTTTGACGGAGTTTCCATTTATGGTCATTTAACCTTGTGAAGAAACTAAATGCTGTTTGATTTTCAGCAGTCAGCATGAATCTGTACTTTGTGCCTCACAAACAGAATAAACTGAACTAAAGTGCAGTATTTATTTGCTTTGGAGCTTGTTTTTATCTCTATACATGTACGGCATAGAGACTGTTTGAGAATTAAAGCTCGGACCAAAGGAGGTCCCAATTTAAACTCACACTCCCACTACCTCTAGCTGCACTTTTAATGCATTCATGCAGTTTATGTGCTGACTTCCATCACGGTCTGTGACGCCTGCAGCCACTGTCTTTACATTAGCTGATCAAATTATTTGAACTATTGTATTCAGCCCAAAGGACGTACGAGGCTCGTGTGAACTAATTACCCTTTTATAACAGGATTGGTGATCTATATTTAATGACATGGTTTTCTTTTATAATCCAGCTACCCATCAGGCGAACCCTTGTTTAATGAGAGAGGGTTTGTTGTTTTTAAATCAGGTTTCTGGAGTTTTCGGGAACTACATGGGTGCCTGAAAAATGTAAAACATTTTGTAAAACAAGTATTCCTTGGCATTACACACAGTGTTTCCTCCACCCACATCTGTTTGATGATCACCCGACACAAATCCAACAGCGTGCCTACCGCAGTCAGTCAGCCAATCACATGAGGAATGTTGTCTGTTAAAGACACGTAAAACCTGCCCAGCAACTCCTCAGTTTTGTTTCACCGTGCTGCCGTGATGCTTCCATGGAAGTTTCAATGAAGAGGCGAACTGGCTTCAGTCCAGACAGACTCAGTTCGCATGCTGGGAAAAATGTTGTTCATATGCATTTAGACTAAGTGAGCAAAACAGACTCAGATATTGATTTAGAGAACTCACTGATTGTGTCAAGGTAATGATGTCATTGCTTGGCCTGCTAATAAACTTCTTACAGATTTTATTTTTAAAGTACTGAAATGGAAAATAACCACTGAGCTTTACCAGCTCAGATTTTAACTCCCTGTAAATATGTGTGAGGACCCTAGCTGCTAGCCACACATTTTCAGTGTGTGATGGTCTGAACCAATGTTCCCTCTAATTTTTCATGTGACTGAGCAAACACACAAACTCCCTGAGCATCCCTTGGACCACTGTGAGATACAGCAGACGTGTGCACTGTGGTCACGCCAGCATCTAATCCATGGTACATGGTTTATTAAAATAATCAAATTACAGCATTTACAGTTATGTTAGACTACTTTTAATTAAGTGCTTTAGCCCACTTACAATGAAAATTTTAAAAAGTCATGTTCATGATCTGTGTAGTATGTGAACACTGTTGGAAGTAAGAATATTTTTAAAAACACAGCTTTGTTTTTTTTAAATAAAGCTCTGACTGTATTATGAGTCTGTGGTCTGGGAGAGAGTCTGTAACTCTGTCTGCAAAATACAGTAAATAATGACCAATGTTGGGCAATTAATTATATAGTTACTTCTTCAAAAAAGTTACTGAGTTTTGCAAACAATGAAGTTTTTGCAGCTGTTTACCTAAAAATGCAGCCAAGGCGTTTTTAAATAAACATTTCAAACTATTTACAGAACAATCAGCTGATCTGCATCAAATTTGATGCCACCGAAATTATTTGTGCCGCTCCAAAAAATAATTTCTGTCCACTATGAGATGAAGGAGAACAACAAAAGCCTGACAACAGGAGATGTATCACTCCTGTAACACCTGTAACATTCAGTAGTTGCCTTATTGTTCTGACACACACAAGAAAACTATTGACTACACTACACACTGTGTCTGTGAAGGTTCTCAGTCATCCAGGTCATCGTAGTCAAAGGAGCTTGCAAAGAAAAGCGTCTGGACTTCTTTAAGTTGCTTGAAGACGTTTCACCTCTCATGGAGAAGCTTCTTCAGTTCTGAAGAGACCCAGATTTAAACCTAGTGGGAGTTTCCCCCCACAGAGGGCCAAAAGGACCCCCTGATGATCCTCTAATCGCCTGAGCCAAGGTGTGAAACTGGGTGTGGGTCCCAATCAGCCAGGGTTTCGGGTGAGCTCATTGTGAAACCTGGCCCCACCTTATCATGTGATTTCCTGAGGTCAGATGGCCCAGGATGTGAGTGGGCGTTAAGGCGTCTGGGGAGGGAACTCAAAACTGGATTATAGATGGCAGAGAGTTGGTGTCGTAAACCACCGCCTCTGTTCAAAGATGGTCGCTCACAGTGGACATAGATGCTTCTTTCACTCTTTCAAACCTGTCCATCTGACCATCTGTCAGTTGGACAGATGGTTGACTACACTACACACTAACTACACAAGACAACACACTAACTTTAGACTCCAAACACGCTAAACGTCGCAAATCTCTCACATCTCAAAAGCGTTCAGCCGTCACTCCTAAAACTTCCCCCTTTCCTAAACAACTAAATGCCATGTTGCCATATCATTTTTTAATTGGTCGACATGGTACATTTTTCGACCAATGGGAAAGGGTGGGGGTGTTTTGGTTTCATTTTTGCTCACAGGCTTTCGAGCATTTTCCTTATAAAATGCAGTTTTTACCGTTTCCTCCCGCAGTAAATATAAACAACGACAGTATTCAGGAAGAAAACCAAACATTGCGGATATTTTTATCATAACTCTGGTTTTACGTGGCCGATCAACACAATTTAAAAACTGGTATAGAGATCGACAGACCACGTGACTTTCGCGCATTGCTTTGTGGGTACCCGTGGCAACAAAATCAAAACACTGCATCAAGCACTAGCATTTCCAGCACCGGTAATCATTAATTCTGCTGTTTTAATCCCTACTTGCATTTTATTTGCCCCAAAAACAGTTATGTACAAAATGACGGAGAACACGGCAGCTCCGTAAAAAGACAGACTTGACGAAAAGGCAAAAAAGTAGGAGGAAAAAATCAAAGGAGTGAAAGGGTCAGACCCACACGAGCATACAGAGTGGAGTAAGGACGTTAGCGTGCTGCCCAACTTTCATCACGGACATATTTATTATTATATGGTCCTAAGTGTGAGTGCATACACTCACAAATGTATCTCCTGTACAGGCCAACGCAATCTATTTGTCGTTTCAGGTTGTAGTATTACACAACATTTTCAGATCTAATAGAAATAAAATAAGTGTTTCGTAATTCATTCCATTTATTGTCTTTATTTATAACTGGCATTATTGTTTCATTCTATTATAGAATCTTACAAGAAAAAGGCAAAATTGTATAAATCCATCGTGCTTTATTAGCTGCTTTGGTGAAAAACAAATCAACAATGCAAAAAAAACTCCATTGCAAAACAACATACTGGAAAACAGTTATTCATCGCTTTATTGCTTTAATACAACACTTGGGCACATATATGCGGGACGTTTCGTGGCTGTTTTGATCTCGCTCTCTCTCTTAACCGATCAAATCTCGATGTGGTAGCAGCTTTAAACTCGGTCTGACCCAGGTTGATAGAGGCTTCCCAATCTGGATCGCATTCCAGCCTTTTGTAGGCTGGTTTTCCTACAAAACACAACAAACATTAGCCCGCAAAGCCACAGTGAACAAAGCAGCATAGCAACGAATTCAATTCCAATCAATATAAGACTTATTTGTAACATACATCAACAATTATGTTGTGATAAAATACGTAATAACTACAACAAAACACTGACCTTTGTGGAAATGCTTGGAGCAGACTAACATGTGAGCTGGATGTTCTGGGACGTTATATTTGGTCTTTGAATGGGTGCAATCCAGGCCATCCGTCGCCTCTTTGTTACTTCGGAAACATGGCTCGAACAATTTCTTTAACGACATAATCCGATAAAAAACAATCTCTTTACCCGTCGGCTTCCCGTGGCTGTCTTGCGACAGCTGCCCCTCCAAGTCTCGTTGTAACATGTTGCTAATTGAAAATGAAAACTGAAATAAAAAAAAGTTTCTGTATGTCATATCTTTTCTTTTAAATGCATTTTTAAAGTGATCATTCATTTGTGTAACTTACATTTCGTACATCATCCAGAGTATTTTAGAAATAAATGTTTGCAACATGCAGATGCAGAAAAGAAAATCTCAAAAATGAGATGAACAGAATAACTTGCTCACATTTTGGAAATGTTTTAAAGACCTTACTGCATTACTCAAAGTGTGACTTAGTGCCAGTCGAGCAGGAACGAGGATTTTCCAGTGAAGTCTATTTTGGCGTTGGGTGTTCTTTGATCTGATGCCATCAGTTGTGGTTTGGCTGCTGCATATTACGGATTGCAGAGCAAAAGGAAAACATTTCAACTCAACAAACCACTGCGACTAGTTAAAGCACTTTAACTGCAGTTTTTCGAGTGACTAAGGTAAGACCCAACGGTTTAACCTTAACATTTCAGATTAATTCATTCATTCATAATTAACCCATAAAAGCAAAGATTGAACAGAGCTCAAATTTAAATAGTTACAAAAGTTTTTAAAGATTTTAATTGAATGTTGTTTGCTCAATGATATGACTTCAAATGCATATGCAGGGCTGGGTAATAAATGGGATCATAATAAAAATGTTTATATAAACTGACAATCAAACTGAAATGTGCTTAAAATACCGATGAAGCTTGTCACAAAGGCTTGTTTGTGGTTGTTACCTGATTTAACATCTGATATTTTTAAAACTAATGAAACAGCATTTCGTGTATATTTGATGCTTCTTGGTTACAGTTTATTGTTCATGTGGCTGCTTTTTTTCCCTCTTAGACTTTAAATGATCTCTAAGTGATCTTTCTCATCAGCATGTTGTCATCCTTTAAACATGCGAACAGCATTTTCTGTGCATGATTTGGAAATATTAAAGATGATATTGACCAGATTTATTGCAGAAAGGATTAAATAAATCATTTTTTTTTTGTTGTTGCCCAGCCCTACAACTATGTACTTACTATATGCTAAATCAGTATAGATGCATGCATCTATAACACATAATATCTTGTTTGTTGGTAGTAACCTGCATTACTGATGCAGTGAACAGAAGCAAAGGTTATGCAACTTTTGGAAAAACTGGTGAATCCATTCCTGTTCCAAAATATTTTTGGTTAAAAATGTAAATTTTAGATTAATTCTAAAAAGTTATTGATATAAAAATCAAGAACAGACAGGTTACAGTTGGTATGACCAGTCTGCAGTTAATCACCTACAGAGAGTTTCTCCGCCAATGATGAAGGATCACTTAAAGTGAGCTTTTACACATCGCCGAGCAGTCAGGATGTTTGTAGAGGCAAAACATAAAAGCTAGAAGACGACGAAGTCTTCTTCAAAAAGCTCAAATGTGCGATTCATGCCCTGCCGCCACAGTGAAAAGTCAACAAATAGAAATCCATCAAAGAACTCATAAAGAGGGGTAAGCTCATTCCCAGAGTGTTTTTAAATGTGCACTAACTGATGCAATAATAATCATTAATATTCATTAATAATTGAATATATTAGGGGCTTGTATCAAAGTGCAGGTGAGGAGGCATGATGGGAAGACATCATGGTTTCAGTAAAAAACAAAACAAAATCCCAACATCAGCTCTACACACTGAAAAATGAAGTGGTCCAGTACAGGAGTGAGACCAGCTGGAAGTAAAGTGACACGAAAGTAGTAGAAATACTGCCAGTTGTTTTTAGCTGCTCTGTGACTTCTGTGTCCACAGATGTTTCAAACTGAAACCAGCGCGGTTCTTAAGAATGTGGGAGCCGATGCAGAACTCATCCCTAATAAAAACTTAAATAACAAGATGGATCTGCTGACTCTGGTCAAAGTCAGTGAGGGAAGATTCTGGTCCGTACCAAAGTACAAGCCCATGGAGTTCAGCCTGTCTGAGCTGGCCGAGCTTGAGGAGGAAGAAGACCTGTTTAAATGTGTGTAACCACACACACACACACACACACACACACACACAAACACACACACACACTTGGGCATTTGGTCCCCACAAGTATAGTAGCATTTCAATTTTCTGTCACCGCAAAGACATCTAAACATGTCCACTCAGAACACCCAACATACTCATGTGATGCTCCTTCCAGATTATGAGGAGGAGGTCTTGGTGAAGGATTTCATGACTACTATGGAGACAAAGGGGAGTGGAGAAATTGGTGGGGGAGATGATATCGTGGGTAAAGCCAAAATTGAGGCAACTGGTGATACCGTGGATGGACTGGAACAACCTGTGAGCATTATAACAAAGAAAGCCGACTTTAAAAAACTGAGGACCAAGTTCAGTGGCAGGTAAGTGTCCGTCTCTCTGCTCGAGTTCAGCAGCAGACTTTCTGTAAACATGGAAATAACTTCCAGGCCTGCATTCTTTCTTTTGTCCAGCAGGGGGCAACTTCAAAAGGCTGATCAGATAAGATTAGATTAAATTAGATTAGATTAGCCTTTATTGTCTTGGGTGACATTTATCTTGGACAAACACGAGATATAATAGGCAAAATGTAATATCAGGTAACACATATACAATTTCACCAGAGATGGGCAGTAACGCGTTACTTGTAACGTGTTACTGTAATCTGATTACTTTTTTCAGGTAACGAGTAAAGTAAGGGATTACTATTGCAAAAAAGGTAATTAGATTACCGTTACTTTCCCGTAGGAACGCTGCGTTACTGCGTTACTAAAACCGTGATTTTTTGCGAGAATGTCTCATGACAGTGACGTAAGCGAGTGCGACGTTCGTGACAACAGCTGTGTGCAGATCAACAATGGATCATATATCGAGTGCAGAGAGAGTATGAGCGTGCAGCGTTTAAAGCGTGGAAGTACTGACCTTACTTTGAGTTTGATTCCATAAAAAGTGACAAAAACATTAGTGTCCGTTGTGCGTGGGAAGAAAACTTCTTTTTACAGCGAAAAAACTCCTAAACTTCCAAACAAGCAGCGAGTAGCTACGACGTAATGGGAAACTCACAGAGAAACTCGCAGATTCTTCCACTGACCGCGGCACACCTGCACCAGGGTAAACCTCCGCCTACCCCACTCCTGCTTTACAGGTGAAAATAGAGCAACAGGACCGCTAGTCTTTGACTTTATTTATTTTCTGCTGTGTTTTACTTGCATCTATTTGAAAGACTGAGTGTAAACACAAAAAATATTTTATTTTATGTGCTGGAATGTGCAGAAAATAGGTTTAAATGTTAAACTAATTTCTTCCAGTCAGAGAATGTTGCAGATAATTTAATGTTTGCTTGATGCATAAAGTTAAAAGATTAAAACTAATAAAACAAGTTTTAAAAAGAGACTTTTCCATTTGATTACATTTTGTATGATGATGTAGAAAAAGTAGAATTGGGCTGAAAGATCTATCACTTTATCACCTATTCAGGCTGTAAATCGTGTTTTTAAAAAGTAACTAAGTGACTAAGTAATTAATTACTTTTGAAAATAAGTAATCAGTAAAGTAACGGGATTACCTTTTTGGGGAAGTAATCGGTAATTAGTTACTGATTACTTTTTTCACGTAACTTGACCAACACTGAATTTCACCATCACCTAAAGAAAATTTGTACCCAAATAACTCAGGGTTTTGGTGTTTTTTTTCCTGTGGGCATTGACTCATACTCTTTATAAAGGATATGATTGATATCCTCAGAGATTTTCAGACCCTTCTTTATCACTGGCTCTTGAAATACTGGAGGGCAGGCTCGGGGAGCATGCCAATTATCTTCTCACCCCTTTTAGTCAAATTTTGAAATTGGGAACTGAACTTAGCAGAAATGTTACCAAACCGTGTAGTTACACCATAACAGATAATGGACTCTTAAGCTTTCTTAGAAAGTAATTTGTGAACACACAATCCACATATGATGAACCTGCTGTATCTGACAGTCCAGGTAAACACCTAAATACTTAAACGTGTCACTAGTTCAACCTTCTCTCCAATAATTCATCATGGTTATCATCACGTAGTTATTTGTATGTTGCTCCCACAGCCCTCTGTGACTCCTGCACGTATAACCTCAGCGTGTATAATATTAGGATTAACTTTCACTTACGTTGATCTTGTAATTAAAAACACCACATACCATCTGTGCATCCTGTACTTTGCCAACAGTTCCTAACCTGTTTCCCTCTCTTGGTGCTTTCTGTTTCCAGGAAAATAAAGAAGGAAAACATGGAGTTACTGGGACTGAAGGACAATGACAAACTGACTTTTGTTTACCAGAAAGTTTACAACAGCGGGCCTGTCAAGATGATTCGAAAGTCTAACAAGAGTGGGTCCATCTCAGCCTCCTGTCAAAAGATGCTGCATGGTCTTATAAAGGTGAGTGAATCTGACGTTTATCTGTGAAAGCTGAACTTTGATGGTATGAGGTGATTAAATATGTACTGTATTGGAATCAGAGATGGGCAGTAACGCGTTACTTGTAACGCGTTACTGTAATCTGATTACTTTTTTCAAGTAACGAGTAAAGTAAGGGATTACTATTGCAAAAACGGTAATTAGATTACCGTTACTTTCCCGTAGGAACGCTGCGTTACTGCGTTACTAAAACTGTGATTTTTTGCGAGAATGTCTCATGACAGTGACGTAAGCGAGTGCGACGTTCGTGACAACAGCTGTGTGCAGATCAACAATGGATCATATATCGAGTGCAGAGAGAGTATGAGCGTGCAGCGTTTAAAGCGTGGAAGTACTGACCTTACTTTGAGTTTGATTCCATAAAAAGTGACAAAAACATTAGTGTCCGTTGTGCGTGGGAAGAAAACTTCTTTTTACAGCGAAAAAAAACCCCTAAACTTCCAAACAAGCACCGAGTAGCTACGACGTAATGGGAAACTCACAGAGAAACTCGCGGATTCTTCCACTGACCGCGGCACACCTGCACCAGGGTAAACCTCCGCCTACCCCACTCCTGCTTTACAGGTGAAAATAGAGCAACAGGACCGCTAGTCTTTGACTTTATTTATTTTCTGCTGTGTTTTACTTGCATCTATTTGAAAGACTGAGTGTAAACACACAAAAAATATTTTATTTTATGTGCTGGAATGTGCAGAAAATAGGTTTAAATATTAAACAAATTTCTTCCAGTCAGAGAATGTTGCAGATAATTAAATTTTTGCTTGATGCATAAAGTTAAAAGATTAAAACTAATAAAACAAGTTTTAAAAAGAGACTTTTCCATTTGATTACATTTTGTATGATGATTATGTAGAAAAAGTAGAATTGGGCTGAAAGATCTATCACTTTATCACCTATTCAGGTTGTAAATCGTGTTTTTACAAAGTAACTAAGTAACTAAGTTATTAATTACTTTTGAAAATAAGTAATCAGTAAAGTAACGGGATTACTTTTTTGGGAAGTAATCGGTAATTAGTTACTGATTACTTTTATCAAGTAACTTGACCAACACTGATTGGAATAGAGCCAAACTAATTTAACCTGAAACCACAACAAGCCATCAGAGAAAGTGAAAAGTTCTGTATGGGCTCTACAGAGAATTAGCTCATCTATGAACACCTCAGAGTGTATATTTATTTCTTACTCTTCCTGTATTTATTGTTGTTCTTTTGCACTAAATGGAACTGAAGCCTTGTTGTCTCATCTCTGCTATATACTGTACTATATGTAGCAGAGATGACAATAAAGTTTACAGCTGACACCAGAGGGCCAAAGCCCCAGCACCTGGTTGAAGTGCACCAGGACCCAGGCAGACCAGCCAGAGCGCTGCCTAGACTGACTACAGTGCCCCACATGGGACTGCAGGAGTGCATGGCACCGTAAAAGGCTAATAATGCACTGATAATATAATTATGAGCTCAATGGGACTGTCAGTGGATGCTGGTGGCAAACTCCAAGGCAAGTGCACAAGTCATCCTCAAATGTGGAATATACCAGGGCGATGCAACTCCCTGAGACCATCAGCCATCCCCAGGACATTGAACTGTAAGCTAGGAGTGAGCAATATATTGACTCACTGATTCTATGAGCTTTAATGATAGTCCCAAGGCTCTGCTAATGGCAGCGCAATAACAGCAGCAGATCGAGAGAGACTAGAGTCTATTGTTCTTGTTTTTTGTTTCTGAATGCTGTATAAAGCAACGAGTATTCACCACAGTAACAGTTTCTGCACAATCCTGATTTTAATGTATTTAATGTTGTATGATTAAGACGTTGTTCTAGCACTCTTCTGATCTGTCTGAGGAACAAACCCACGTTTCTGTATGACACAGTAGATCCAACATCGTGTTATTTGTATTCAGGGCAACAAGAAGGAGGTGACGAGCTTCACTGTGCCAGAAAACTCCACCATTGGTTTTGGCCTCATGGAGCTAAAGATGGATGATGAGAAGCTGAGTAAGAGTACATGACTGTGTTTAATATTTCCGAGTAGATTTAGTGTGTTTTCCTGTTACTGAATGTAACGATGTCTCTTGTCTCGTCTTAGAAATCCCATATGAATCCTTTACTCAGAAAACAAGTTTATTGGGTAGGTTGATTCTGTTGTTGAAGGTTTTGCTTCTTCATTTGTAAATGTTAGATTTAGTTTTGATTCCGTGTTTGTCTGGATCTTTACTTTTGGGAGGCGTGAATGATTAAATCAAGTTTGACAGAGTTTATCAGACCCTGTGCTGTTTTTCCTTTTGTGGCTTGAATCATTCTGAGGTTTGTTTCCAGGTCTGCTTGCCAGCGATGCCATCAACTCCAAAGAGATGCTGCATAAAGTGAAAGAAGGTGTGTGGGGGGGGGGGGGGGGAGGTTTAGGTTGAGGTTGTGCAGACATATTGATGTGTCTTTAACTTTTCCGCCATTGGATGTAGGAGGATTATGGAGAAAAGTGAAAAAGAACCCAAACACACAGGCCAAGAGACCAGCTGGATGCTGCTGGTCGCAAGGGAAAAATAAGTATTGGTTGTACTGGTTGCAAGTGGTTAATGGAGGTTATTGACAGGTGCTGGGAAAATGACTGCAGCCACACAGCCACATAGTCTGTGACCCCATGGCAATAGTTACTAAGGCTAAATGTGTATTCTTCAAATGGTTGGCAAAAACCGCGTGATTGCTTTGGTCCTAGCATACTGCTGTGGTCATGTGTAGTTTGTGTGGCTCTGACCTGTGTACTAACACTGACTGCTGTGAAACTGAAAATCACAAACTGGAAACAGACAGTATATTCCAACTATTCCAATACTATAGTATTCCAACTATAGTATGGAAAACCACCATCTGCAACATAAACAGAGGCAGTAACAGGGACTCCCAAAGTCCCTGCCCCTCCTACTGCAGGAGGGAAAATATAAATATTTATTTTGATCGAAGGTCATTCAGGTTTGTCTGGTGAGATACACATGCATGAAATGTTTGAGTGACGAGTCGTGTTTTACTCAGAGAAGTGTTAAATACATTGAGACCTGATGCTTAATAAACTGGTTTCTATGGTTCCAATAAAAAGCTGCTTTCATTTACTGATGGTATGATTGGTGCTGCTTCTGTGTTTGCTGCAGAACTGGAGATGAAGGATCATCTTCTGCTGCCGCTCGGAGATCTTCCCGAGTCGACCCGTCGCGATCTGCTGAAGAAGCTCAGCGAGCTTGCTGAGGACGGAGATACTCTCTCTCTGCTGGAACAGACAGTAAGAAGAATATTCAGAGTCTGGTGTGTGCTTCTCCGAAGGTTCAACCCTCATTGACATCTTCATCAGTTACTGCAGCCTGGTCAGCTTACACTGAGATAAACATCGGCGTTGCAGGTTTTTAAAGACGTGTTGGATATTTCAGTTTATTTTAAAAATACACTTCCTTGTCATCTTAACAGTTTTTTCTTCTTTTTATCTGAAGCCAAATCAGTCCTGCTGGCTGGTCTTTATGATGTTAACTAAGCACAGAGGTCGTTCAGGGAGACACAACCAAGCTGCCCAAAGTTTCTGCAGGCCACTTTGTAACCCAACGCCACCCCACCTGCTGTCTTCCATGTGTGCTATCCCCGAACGGTTCTGCTGATCATTAACGCTGTTAATAAAAAGGGAAACATCAGTTATCAGAGGAAAAAGTGATACTGAAACAAAATAATCTTAAAACCTGTTTGAAACTACAACTTCTATGACTACAACAACAACAACAACAATAATAATAATGATAATAATAATAATAATAATAATAATAATAATAATCCTCTGCTCCTCTCAACTGGACCAGTGCACTAAAGGAACCTCTGAGCACGTTCCGTCTGAGGCTGTCTCCTCCTTCATGGACCTTCTTGATATCTCAAACATCTCCAGTGCTGCGAAGGATGCCGTTCACCTGTTGGTCAGCACGTTGGACAGTAAGTCAGCTGACATGCTCTGAGACATTTATTCCATCCAGTAACATGTAGATCTTCCACATAGAGCTGGGCGATATATCGAGTTTTTAAAAAACATCGATATATTTTCATACGAGATATAAGATGTGACAATATCCTTTATATCGATATAGTCTATGTTACGTTATAACTATACTTGTGGAGCCACAAGTTTGTCTCTCTTTCGTCCACTTTTGTCTTTACGCAACATTACTCGGCCTCGCCCCTCCTTCACTGAACACAACTCCCCCTCCTCCCCCATCCCTTCACCTGCAGGAAGCGACAAGATGGACACGGCAAATCTCCGTTAACGAGTTACTGCGCATCACCCCGTGCGTGGGGCTGGACGCCGTCAACGTGTTAGCTAGCTAACCACGCCAACGAGCTAACCACGCTAACGCCATGCAGCCCAGAGGCGCTGCACAGCCTAAAATCCTTTCATTTTCTCAAAAGTTGACAGCGCGCCTTATGTATGAATTCTGGTTGTGCTTGATGGCAGCGAAGCGATTTTATGTGATACACAGCCCTCAGCAATCTGTCAAAAATGTTTTAGTACGACTTTGGTAAGCTACGGTGCTGCACCGGTTGATGGATTGTCAGAGCATTACGGCTACCAAGGAGCCTCGCGGAGTGATACGTACTGTGCTTCAACGTAATATTACCCTACTGTGTATAAGGACCATAAATGGCACCTGTTAAGAGACGTGGTTATGAAGAGGATTTCAAACTGCAGGCTGTCAGTCACACAGTAGAAGTTGGGAACAGAGCAGCTGTGAAATCTGTCTTTGTTATTCTCCTCTGCGTCTTTTAGTTTACATTTTGACTGCACAATTATGAGCTTTTTGTTATGCACAAAAACAACATTGTTTTCTTTTATTTATGGAGCATTTATGGAGCATTTTCTTCTCTTGGCTCTCAGCGAAGGCGGTCGCACTTTTCTCCTCTCCTCCTTACCCTTATCTTCCCTGCTTAGCCTCTGTGTCCTTGTCTGTCTCATGTGCATTACTTTTCCCTGGAACAGTCTCTCACTGTCATTCTCTAAAACCTAAAAGAGAATTATGGATTTGATCAACTGGTCTCTGAATGCTATTGACACCCTCTTCTCAACGAGAAGTCTGGGCTCGGGAGAGCCCGAGTGCTCTGGAGGGACTTTCCCTGCCGGTTACACGATGGACGGGTGGCAGAAATGGAGGCTCGTGTGCCTGGCGGGACTGTCGATCAAGGACGCTGAAGATATCTACCTATTCGGAACCATGATAACAGGGTTCTTGCTGATCGGAGCTGGCATGGCCCTGACTTATTGGAGAAATAAGAGAGCGGAACCGGCTGTTCAAACCCCCCCAAGGCTGCCCGCTGGAATTGAAGCGACGGGACGAGGCGTGACCTCTCACAACGAACGCAGCATGGTTAACACCTTGGAGACGCTTATAGCTGCTGTGAAGGCTCAAAACAACACCATTGAGCGTATGGTGGGATACATCAGAGAGGGCCCTGCTCAAGATGAGACCCTTGAGCGAAAGTTGGATCACATCACAGAACGGATCACTGCAGTTGTGAGGTCTCAGAATCAAAAGAATGACAACACCACGGATCAGAAGTTTGATACCATCATGGGGAGGCTCGCGGCTCTCCAACGGGAGATCGAGAGACCAGCATCAGAGTGTTAAAGATCAGCTTTGAAAATTCTCGTGAGCTGCTCGTTTGGAAAGAAAATCAACAAATTCGGGATCAATTGCAGACACCACCACGGCGCCAGCTGCACAGGCCCAAGGCTGAAGCCGGACAAACACTCCCTGATAACGACTGTGATATGACTATTCTCCCCATCCCATGCAAGGCCACCTGGATTGGCTGGAGGACTGTTTACTTAGCCTGATAGGGCGAAGGACACTGTCTCAGCTGAACTATGGACACGCACACACACACACTTACACTGATAAGCACTCACTCATCCCCCCCCCCCCCCTTTCCAACGCCTTCGATGCTTGTTGTCCCCCGGGAACACGAGGCGGGTCTGGGCCCGCGCTGCAGAGACGGCGCCGTTGCAGGATTGCTGCTGTGTTGCCTGGGATTACTCCTCATCCCCTACCCAACCCTGTGGCTTGTTATGTCTTAATAATGTTGTGACGTGGACATTCATGTGTTTTTTTTGTGCAGAGGAGTTTTTTGTTTCCTGTTCTCGTGCTGTCCTACCATGGAAGCACAGCATGAGTGGAGGTCTCTTTTTGTAACCCCATGTAATGTTTGTTTTTGTGTGTAAGGTCGGGGGGGTCCCCATTTCGCAGCAGGGCAACCTGCTTTCATTCATTATTATTTAAGAAATGCTCATAATTTATTTTTGAGTAAATTTTATGTACATCTACGCTGTATGTTAATAAAAGTGCCTGTGTGACATCTGGGACACAGCTTTGACTAAGAACTCTCTTTTTGTTCTTACTTTATGGCTTTAAAAAAAAATATCGAGATATATATCTTATATCGCCGTCCAGGTCAAAAATATCGAGATATGAATTTTGGGTCATATCGCCCAGCCCTACTTCCACATCAGGTGTGGTATGTGAGCTGGAGGTGGTGGGGCTGAGATAAAAGTGCTCAGGTGTGATTTGGGAGTGTGTTGGAGCTCAGCTCACAGTTTTATTGACACATCTGAAGCAAAGTGTTTCAGCTCGTCACATCATCGTCAAACTTTGTCTTTCTTCTTCATGTTTGAGCAGCTCTGCCAGACGAAGTGCCGCCAATTCTGACCCGCTGCAGTCCAGATACTCTGAGAGTCCTCAACCAGCTGGTGGGTCCATTCACTCATTCATCTGCATTCATCTACATGCTCCTCCCAAAAGCCTCATCACACCTTATTCCACACAAGTGCTTGCTGTAAGAATATGTGCAGAACGTGGTTGGGCTTCCTGAATTAAGCAAGTGAACATTTACAGTGATTTTACAGACCCTGCTACACTTAACAGCACAGCACCAGCAGCTCCGCCCACTATCAGCAGCCTGTGGGCGGAGTCTTCCTCATGTTTGAATCTGATCAGACAACAGCTCACTCTCTGCTTCTCCAGGTGGATGGTCTGAAGGACGGTCGGGCCAAACTCCCAGAGTCCCTGCCCGTCCCCCTGCAGGAGGAAGGGGAGCTCCGCTGGGCGGCCGAGTTCATCTGTTTGAACGATCAGAAACTGAAAGAGTTGAGTGACGGCTGGGACCGGCCCGAGCTGCCCCCAGAGGTTCTGCTGGAGGTTCTGTGCCTCGCTGTGCAGGGACTCAGCCTGATGCAGCCCACAACAAACCCTTAGTTTCAGCTGCTGTGATCGTTGGTGATGGGTTTAGATTTTATTATTGTCATTTGTATTAGAAAATATTTAACCATATATGCTTAGAGGTGGATAATCAATTGTGTAGTGATAGGATGTGTGATCTTTAGCAGGCTGCAAAGGCTTGGTGTGCATTCAGAGTGTTCTGGAATCCACACCTACATCCTGGGAGCATGGGAAGAGGTCGTACCTTGTTTTATTGTTTTATGGTAGGATAAACGTAGCTATATCTGTTTTAGTCTGAGTGCCTTTTGTTTAGATGAACTACTGGACTTTCCAGACCAGCAGGTTTAGGGAAGTCATTTATGGGGTCATACTCTGACCCCACACACACACACACACACACACACACACACACACAGTATTCTTTGTTCACATGTATACCTATGTAAGATGTTATATGTTAATGACCCTATGCATATTCATGTAACCACAATAAAAGGAGTGCTATGGTGAACCTGGCTGAGAGTCTGACGGAGGTCAAGTGGTGGAACGACACTTGGCTCCAGGCAGGTCTCCCTCATGCATGAGTAACACGAAGAACTTTGGTGCCTTGTGTCTTGCTTTTTGTTGTGTAGCAAGTTGTTCTTAACGTTCCAGCGAATAGGTTTATGCTACGAACCTATCAGTTGTTAACCTGTTTTCACAGCAGCTGATTTTATAAAGCTTCAAAGCAGGTAACCTCAGTACCTACAGCTGGGTTGATTCCAGCTTTTGTGTTGCAGCGTTTCTGTGCCTTTATTGTCTTTCCCAGGAGCAAAATGACTTTAATTTGTAATAACAATAATAATAATAATAATTTACTTCATGATTCTTGTCATTTATTGGTTTTGTTGCAGTCTTTGTTTATAGTTCCTATTCCCTCCTGTGTTCCCCATCTCTGTCTCCACGTTTTAATATTCTGAATGTGAATTTATTATTCTCCTTGTTCTGAATTAAAGCTTTATGATTCACTGAAAAGAGCGAGTGGAGCCTTTAAATCTAAGAAAAAAAATTACAAGAACCCCTGAAAACACATAAATGACAGCAGATAAGGATCAGCGCCGAGGTAATGACACTGATATTCAGAGAAAGGTTGTAATTCAAAAATAATTAGGAAAGTAGTTTTAAAAAAATCAATGTTCACAAAAAAAACCCTTTTTTCTATTAAAGTTAGTACATTTGTATATGTAGTTTAAAAATCTCATCTTGTTAAAGGTCGTATGTTATTACTGATCTAAAATCTGAAGGTGTTTCTGAGTTATGAGTAGTGTGAGTTGTGAAACAGCATGTGTCAGAATAGAGAGTAGGGGTGGGGGAAAAAATGGATACTGTGTAGCATCGTGATATTTTGTGTAAGCTAAGAAAATTCAATTCAATTCAATTCAATTCAATTCAATTCAATTTTATTTATATAGCGCCAAATCACAACAAATGTCGCCTCAAGGCGCTTCATAGATACAGAGAAAAGCCCAACAATCATATGACCCCCTATGAGCAAGCACTTTGGCGACAGTGGGAAGGAAAAACTCCCTTTTAACAGGAAGAAACCTCCGGCAGAACCAGGCTCAGGGAGGGGCGGCCATCTGCTGCGACCGGTTGGGGTGAGAGAAGGAAGACAGGATAAAGACATGCTGTGGAAGAGAGACAGAGATTAATAACAGATACGATTCAATACAGAGAGGTCTGTTAATACATAGTGAGTGAGAAAGGTGACTGGAAAGGAAAAACTCAATGCATCATGGGAATCCCCCGGCAGCCTACATCTATTGCAGCATAACTAAGGGAGGATTCAGGGTCACCTGGTCCAGCCCTAACTATATGCTTTAGCAAAAAGGAAAGTTTGAAGCCTAATCTTAAAAGTAGAGATAGTGTCTGTCTCCCGAATCCAAACTGGAAGCTGGTTCCACAGAAGAGGGGCCTGAAAACTGAAGGCTCTCCCTCCCATTCTACTTTTAAATACTCTAGGAACAACAAGTAGGCCTGCAGAGCGAGAGCGAAGTGCTCTAATAGGGTGATATGGTACTACAAGGTCATTAAGATAAGATGGGGCCTGATTATTTAAGACCTTGTATGTGAGGAGCAGGATTTTGAATTCAATTCTGGATTTAACAGGAAGCCAATGAAGGGAAGCCAAAACAGGAGAAATATGCTCTCTCTTTCTAGTCCCTGTCAGTACTCTTGCTGCAGCATTTTGGATTAACTGAAGGCTTTTCAGTGAGTTTTTTGGACATCCTGATAATAATGAATTGCAGTAGTCTAGCCTGGAAGTAATAAATGCATGAACTAGTTTTTCAGCGTCACTCTGAGACAGGATATTTCTAATTTTAGAGATGTTGCGCAAATGGAAGAACGCAGTCTTACATATTTGTTTAATATGCGCGTTGAAGGACATATCCTGGTCAAAAATGACTCCAAGGTTCCTCACAGAGTTACTGGAGGCCAAGGTAATGCCATCCAGAGTAAGAATCTGGTTAGATACCATATTTCTAAGCTTTTCAGCGCCGAGTACAATGACCTCAGTTTTATCTGAGTTAAGAAGCAGAAAGTTAGTGGCCATCCAAGTCTTTATGTCTTTAAGACATAAAGACTTGGATGCAGTTTAACTGCATTGGTGTGTGTTATCTGGCTTCATGGACAGATAGAGCTGGGTGTCATCTGCATAGCAGTGAAAATGTATGCTATGTCTTCTAATGATGCTGCCTAGGGGAAGCATGTATAATGTAAACAGAATTGGTCCTAGCACTGAACCCTGTGGAACTCCATAATTAACCTCAGTGTGTGAAGAGGACTCTCCATTTACATGCACAAATTGGAGTCTATTAGATAGATATGATACAAACCACTGCAGTGCAATACCTGTAATACCTACAGCATGTTCTAATCGCTCTAATAGAATATTATGGTCAACAGTATCGAATGCTGCACTAAGGTCAAGAAGGACAAGCACAGAGATGAGTCCACTGTCAAAATCAATGTAGAAGTTAGTTGTGCTTTTGTACATTAACATTTTCATATTGTATGCCTGAAAATGTTTCTTTTGTGCATTTTGTTTTCATCTAGGAAGAATTAAATGAAGTTGCTTTGGCCTGGAATGACCACAGAATGCGCCCAGTCCACAACTCCCGAAGTCCTCATGGCCAACCATCTTTTATGTATGCCCTCCCAGACATTTATGGCGCGAGGGACTGTCTCAAACATGTCAATATGGACAAAGTTGAAGCCTGCCTTGAAGAATGCGTGTTCAAAGACTTTCCATGTGAAGAGGATGTCTTTCATCTCTGTGTAGAACTCATGTCAGAACATAACCTGGACTTCTCAGATGATGTGTTTCATACAGTGGATCTGTATGTAAAGCTAAGGCAGTTGATGCTTACTGAGTTGGAGCTTTTGCCTTAAAGGTTAGACATCATTATGCATTTGATTGAGGTGGCAAAAACACATTCTTTGACCCTTGTCCTTCAGGGACATCTAGGGATATTTAGGCCTTTTTTCCCCTTTGTTTGGTTTTAATTTTGCTACATTTGCTGTCTGCAACAAATATCACCCCAAAAGACACTTTTTTTTTTAATGCTGTATTTTGATATTTAAACTGTAAACTTTTATGAGTTATTAATTTATGGATGGTTGTCATTTTTGTGGCACACATACATGGGTTTTGAGGGCCTGAAAATGTATTTCACAAACAGGGCCAAGTGAAAAAGGCTATAAAAATTGTATTTAATTTTTGGAGGTTTTTTTTGTTTTTTTTTGGATGGTTTATTTCAATTAACAAACCATTTTTTTGTTTTAAAAGCCTTATTATTAAAACATATGTACACATAATGTCTGTTAGACCTGCAGCGCATGTCACCTTAGAATTATGATTTCAACTTTTTGTAAATATGCTTTTTCATCTTTATTTTTATTTGAGTAATTATTGATGTTTTGAAATATCTGGTTATGTAGCAGTAATTTTTTTTTTCACTGGCATTTTTTCACTGCTGAGACTTTTTATATATGCTGACTGTTTTACTGATTATGGGAAGTATAATTATATATTTTTTAGCATATGGATAACCTAACTGAGTGAGATTTATGGACCTATGTTTTTTTTCAGATTGCGCCTCAGAGTAATAAAAACCCAGAATTTACCAAAATGAAAGATGTAATTTGTCTCATTGAACACTTTATTATAAAACACAGATCTTTTGCCATCATCTTATCTTAAAACAAAATAACTGTACTGTATTTACAGTAACACAAAAAACCTTAAAGTATTCTTATAAAAATCTAATTGCAAGCACAAGACTTGGAAAAAGTACGACAATACACTCAACAAAAATATGCAATATTTTGTGCAAAAATTCAATTATTATTAAAAATACAAACAGGGAATGGGACCAAAAAAAGAGATTGAGGATAATATGGCAATATCTGATAACAATATCCTACAATTACTTAAAGAATAAGAACGTGTGGTCTAAAACCACTATGAAGCAAATACATTAGGCTCGAACATGAAAACAGAAATATAGGAAAATATCTTTTAAATAACTACCCCATCAGCTATGCAGTTTTAAAAAGGGGGGCTATGATAAACAAGGGTTTTTTTCCATTACAAAAATCAGGAAAAGCCAACCAAAAATCAACCTTCAGCTAAGCAATTACTGATTTCACAGAAATCCAAAATAAAAGCATATAGGTGTGCCTTATGGCCATTCAATTTAGCAAAAGTCACCATAACCCAGATGGCTAAACAGAACTGTACAAACATAACTGTAATAAAATACAATGATATAGTAAAACCTGACTTGTAAACTGTAAAATGTGTGCACGATGATAAAACATGTAGGAGATATATGCAATATCTCCTACATGTACTATATACTACATATTGCAGGGGTTTCAATCTCTAATTTTCTGGTGAACCACTACAATACATGTCATCTTGTGACATTACATTAATAAAATTTGACAAATTAAAATTAACCTAATGCATTTTTTTAAGTTGATTTTGGATTCAAATAATAGAAAAATTTAATAAAAGGTGGGAAAACTGCTTTCATTGTTCACATGCACACATGCTGACTGAGGAAATGGGAATGCTTATAAATGGTCTCCAGACTTCCACTTTGAGACCTCTGCAGAAATGCATTTCACAAGTGTTTAGAAAAATATTGTTGTATAGGAAAACACAGAAACACAAAGAAGTACCTCAAATTGCATTACAGTGGTATTTCACAAAAGACTTTTTTTTGGAACTCAGTTTTTAAACACCTGAAACCTTCGCTGTGTCATTCACATGGGAACACTTTAGTTTTAGTTCACAACTCAAATATAATCTGTTGTAAAACAACAATGGCTTTTAAGTCATTGTCCGTGAATCAAACCTTTAGATAATGTCCATAACCCACACATTTGATTCCAACACACTGTTCATCTCCGATCTGAAGTCAGGATAGCTGTCATAATTTATCGACAGCTCCAGTACACATCCACATGTGTGTGCCACAGGTCGTCTCTGGAAACCTTTAAGTTCGTTAAACCCAATGATGATGTTCTTTCCCAGATGTAAATCTGAACCTGTGCAAAACCTGAGGAACAAACACAAATGTTCCTTCTCAGCATTCTTCACATATGTAGTTAGATATTTCTGAATCAGCTTCTGGTGAGCCGTCATTGTTTCAGGGAAAGTGAGACACTTGAGAACTTTTCTCACAGTTGGTTGGAGGGTTTCATAAACTGAAGATAGATCACAAAGGCTTTCCCATGCAGTGCTGAGTGTTCTTGCCCACTGTTCAATAACATAGGCAGGCTCTTGGACAAGTGTTTTGTGTGCAAGCTCCAATAGGACTTCAGTGGCATTGCAGGCTGTTGGTATCTTTCTGCAGCTGTGGTTATCAAGTATGTCTATAAGTTCTTCTTGGTCCACGGTGCTAAAGTCTGATCGCCACGCCTCTATGAACTTAAGGAAATTCTCCACAATATCACTCTTTACATATCCAAAGGCAGCTTGTTCCAGAATGGCAGGTGCAATTTTCACAGGCAGATATTTCTCTCTAACCCATCCAAATGCAATGATTCTGCCCACACTCTCCCACTCCGGTTGCCCAAAATCATGCCTTAAGAAGGGCACTTTGTAAACGTTTCCAGTGGTGCACTGGTCATAGAATTCTTTCCAGAATTCTGAAAGACAATCTCTCACAACTCCCCCATCGTCATGGGCCATTTCAGGTGTTCCATCAGGCAGTAAGACCTGGATTTTGATGTTGACATCTTCAAGGTCCATATCACTAAAATGTGAAATAAGCTCTGACATTACCTGCCCTCTGTGGACCACCACTACTCTCCTCGCTCTTTCACTGGATGGACCAGGTTGTGGAGAAAAAATCAGGGTGTCATCCAAATTTACTCACTGTCAGAAAAGGGGCCAACAAAAATAATGTCACTGCTGTGAGAAGTGTTAGCACTTAGAGACTGCGTGGAAGATTGTGGAAGGTTATCGTTTGGAGTGTCTTCAATGTATGTCACATCATGGCTGATTGTTTCAAATGGAGCAGATGTTTGGACTGTAGTGACAGTAAAAGAAGAGGTTTGGTTTTGAGGACTCGCTTCAATTTCTGAAGATGGATGCAAACCTGGGTTGGAGCTCTGAAGGCTGTCATTTTGTTTTTTCTTTGTGGTGAGGTAGAACCTGAGGATATTTAGTTTTGTGACATGATAAAGTTCTCCTACTGTCAATGCATCATCGACTATCATCTCTTGATAATCCTTCAGATCACAGTCAAAATCTGTTAAGGGCCCCTGAATGTTTCCTCCATCTGGAAAGAACAGACCTGTTGCAACCTGTAATATGTCCCTTTTCTTGGCATCCTTGCAAATGTCTATTTTTCTTGTTCCTCCTCCTCGTCTAGCTCTAACCTGCTTGAAAACCTCAGTGTCTTCATCATAATGCATCCATCCTATTTCTATTTTTCTATTTCTCTTCAGAGCATTTCTTTTATGGGTTGTTTGGGAATGTTCTTCTTGCCATGTGCTACTGCCATCCTCTTCAGATAATTTTCTTTTGGACAGTTTGGATTTCAGCCGTTCAAAAAGTGCTGATTTGCGGTTGCTGCCCCTCCGTCTGCAAAATCCAAATACTGCTAGACGATCACCGTATGATGGCAAATAAGTCTTCAGCTCCTCATCTGTCATTAGACTTATGACACTGGCATCAATCTAAAGATGGAAAAATAATTTAATTTGTTAAAACAACCAGCCTTGAAAATACTATCCTATTTTTAACTTAAGAACAATGAGGAAAAGTTGCATTTCAACCAGTATCTTGTTGGAATTAAGTACCTTCTCATTCTCCAAGGTCTGTATAATTTCCTCAGAGACTTCTCTTTGTTTCAAGAATTCAGTCAAGTCTCCCATGCTGTAAGGAAGGATGTAAATTAAAATGACCTATTATAAAGCCACCATATTATCATCAAAGTATCTGTGCCTACCTACATTATGAGCTCTGACTATGGTGGAGAAGTGGGAACTGCATTTTTAAGTGTCCATTTGCACTGTAACTACAATCAGCATCACAATACAGTCAATCCCACATTTTTTCAGTTGTCTGGTTACAGTTTTATTGGTTTTGTTCCTTATTTATATAGTTGTCAGTCATATTCCCTGTTTTGGGTTATTTGTGATTTTGTTTTATACAGTGTTGTACTCTTATTACGCATGCTTTCAGCAAAACGTCTGTTTCATCAGACGTAACAGGTGTCATTAGCGTGTAACAGAAACCTTATTAGGTACCTTTGGTTAACCCTCACGTTGCATTCTATTCAACTTTGTATGTAACAATCGCTGTCACACTGTTTTGTATACCTGTTATCCAGTTGTCATTTGTAGGAAGGCATTCAAAACTGAAGAACCTGGCGCCATTTGTTGTGTTCGCTACAGTAGCTCACGACACGATCCAGTTTTGAGTGCGCACCCCTTTGCGCCATATCCTTCCGGGTAACAAGGAAATGACATCAGCCACGTAGATTTTTTATTGGCAGCGCTAACTCGAAATTTCGAGTTATTTTCTCAAAATTTTGAGTTAATAACTAGAAATTTCGAGTTAATAAGTCCGAATTCTGAGAAAATAACTCGAAATTTCGAGAAAATAACTCGAAATTTCGAGTTATTGATTGTTGTTATTATTTTTTTTGGTGGCGGAAACGGGCTTCCATAAGGGACAGCAGAAATCGATACTTTGTTACAAAAAAGGTTTTTGTGCTCTGACTTCAGAGCATGTTGATCCTTTTTCTGAGCAAGAATCCTGACATTCCTTCACTGTCCAAATGTGTTTAACTTTATTTGGCAGCAATAAACATGACAGTTTACTTATTTTAATTAAGACATGTTTTATTTTAATTAAGTTTAAAACTTTTTTATTTAATGTAAAATTATATTTTGTTTTAATTTACTTTCAAATTCTTCAGTTGCTGAAGGGGCTGCATAGTTTTCATAAACTGCATAGTTCAGAATAGCTATAATTGTACCAGATGGTTGATTCAGTTAAGTTGGACTAGACTGTAATACAAACCGTTCAGTTTGTCAACAATCAAACTGAAATGAGAGAAAGACTGAGTGTGAGACTTTGATATTAGAGAAAATGAATATTGATAAAGTTTACCTTTATGTACAGAATCTGAATATCGCAAAATATTTTTTAAAAATTGCAATAATATCGTATCGCGTTAAGTATCGTGATAATATCGTATCGTGAGTTGTATGGTGATTCCCACCTCTAATAGAGAGGTGGTGTAATAATTATGTATATGTATGGGGAAACAATTAAATGACGAGAGTCTAAAAGATTTAAACCTGACAGCATGAAACTGTTTATCAGGAGGATGAATCCTTTAATCCTCTGTGGGTTCAACATGAGAACACTCACTAGTGGGAAAAATGCAGGCATAGTCAGAAGATGTTCTGAAGGTGGAATTTAATACAAAAGAGCTATTTACAATAAATAAAAATACAATAAATAAAAAATAAGAAAATAAAATAGTTTGCTTAGAGACTGACTGACTGAAGTGAGTTCTTCATAAGTCTGCCATTTTAACAGCCAGGCCACACGTTACCCTCACTGTAACCACCAATAAACTGACTGTGTAGTAGAGCTGGGCGATATATCGAGTTTTTTAAAAATATCGATATTATTTATACGAGATATAAGATGTGACAATATCCTTTATATCGATATAGTCTATGTTACGTTATAATTATACTTGTGGAGCCGCAAGTTTGTCTCTCTTTCGTCCACTTTTGTCTTTACGCAACATTACTCGGCCTCGCCTCTCCTTCACTGAACACAAATCCCCCTCCTCCCCCATCGCTTCACCTGCAGGCAGCGACAAGATGGACACGGCAAATCTCCGTTAACGAGTTACTGCGCATCGCCCCGTGCGTGGGGCCGGCGTCAACGTGTTCTATTTTTCAAGAATAATTAAATAGATTCAACATCTTTCTTCAACAGAACTGCAGACTGCACAGATGGTATCTTCCCAAAGGAAAAAGTACTATAGCTTACTAGGGTATATTAGACTTAACAGTTACTATATACAGTAATGGACTTCTATATATTTTACATCAGATTAAAACTTTGGGTGTCAGATTCAGATAATTATTAAATAATTAAAAGCTAGATATTTTAAATGAGAATAAGAAAGAAAAGTATGTCTTTGTGCCCCCTTTTCCCTCTTAATGCCCTAACGGCCCCCCGGGCTAAACTTTGCTAGATCCGCCCCTGCACAGTTACGTCAGCTGTAGAAAAAGATCCTGGTGTAGAAATAATATTAAATAAATTCTAACAACAGCTTATCAAGCTTAAACGTGCTGCTGTTGTTCAGCCGCTGGTTTCCTCTTTCTGGTGCAAAGTGGACCAAAAACAAAGAAGAGAGACGGACTCACGACAGAAAAGCTGATCAGCTGATCATTGATCAGTTTCACGTTTGAAGTAGGAGCAGGAGAGGGAGAGAGAGAGAGAGGCAGTCGCTCCATATATCTGTTGTTAAGCTTAACGCGGGAATGCTTTACAAACAATCAGAGACAAACTTACACACTTGCTTTACTTCTCTCTGAGATAACTTCCTCGGAGATGAAATGTTTGCTAGCAGGCTACAAATACACACAGCCGCTCTATCACGTGACCACACTGCTCCTACGTGCTACGTTTATGAGCCGAGTTACGCCGTGTCGCAAGTTTTGTGAGGTGCTTTTTTGATATTTAATGGGTCGGATTACATTTTTTATTTCTCTCCGATATCCGATCCAGTAATTTAGGTCAGTATCGGCCGGATACCGATACGTAATATCGGATCGGTCCATCTCTAGTTTCCAGTTTGTGATTTTCAGTTTCACAGCAGTCAGTGTTAGTACACAGGTCAGAGCCACACAAACTACACATGACCACAGCAGTATGCTAGGACCAAAGCAATCACGCGGTTTTTGCCAATCATTTGAAGAATACACATTTAGCCTTAGTAACTATTGCCATGGGGTCACAGACTATGTGGCTGTGTGGCTGCGGTCATTTTCCCAGCACCTGTCAATAACCTCCATTAACCACTTGCAACCAGTACAACCAATACTTATTTTTTTTTTGCAGATTTTTTTTTTTGCAGATGACACCCAGCTCTATCTGAGTGAGTGATATGTTTTTATTGATTAGCATTCAAATATCTCAGTGAAGACAGAACAAAGATTTACCACAAAGCAAGAAAGCATGAGACAAGGCTAATCAAAAGGTATTGGCTGAAGCATTTGCTTATTACGCCAACCCTTTTAACATAAGATCTTTTAGCATGCAGCTCCTGTACACAGGGCTCGAAGCAAATAATAAAATTCAATTCAATTCAATTCAATTTCATTTATATAGCGCCAAATCACAACAAAAGTCGCCTCAAGGCGCTTCATAGATACAGAGAAAAGCCCAACAATCATATGACCCCCTATGAGCAGCACTTTGGCGACAGTGGGAAGGAAAAACTCCCTTTTAACAGGAAGAAACCTCCAGCAGAACCAGGCTCAGGGAGGGGCGGCCATCTGCTGTGATTAGTTAGGGTGAGAGAAGGAAGACAGGATAAAAGACATGCTGTGGAAGAGAGACAGAGATTAATAACAGATATGATTCAATACAGAGAGGTCTGTTAACACATAGTGAGTGAGAAAGGTGACTGGAAAGGAAAAACTCAATGCATCATGGGAATCCCCCGGCAGCCTACATCTATTGCAGCATAACTAAGGGAGGATTCAGGGTCATCTGGTCCAGCCCTAACTATATGCTTTAGCAAAAAGGAAAGTTTTAAGCCTAATCTTAAAAGTAGAGATAGTGTCTGTCTCCTGAATCCAAACTGGAAGCTGGTTCCACAGAAGAGGGGCCTGAAAACTGAAGGCTCTGCCTCCCATTCTACTTTTAAATACTCTAGGAACAACAAGTAGGCCTGCAGAGCGAGAGCGAAGTGCTCTAATAGGGTGATATGGTACTACAAGGTCATTAAGATAAGATGGGGCCTGATTATTTAAGACCTTGTATGTGAGGAGCAGGATTTTGAATTCTGGATTTAACAGGAAGCCAATGAAGGGAAGCCAAAACAGGAGAAATCTGCTCTCTCTTTCTAGTCCCTGTCAGGACTCTTGCTGCAGCATTTTGGATTAGCTGAAGGCTTTTCACAGAAACCACATACATCTTCTCGGGCTTTAAGGTCATTAGATCAGAGACTGCTGGTGGTACCGCGCACTCGTTTTAAAACTCGTGGTGATCGGGCCTTTCAGACTGTGTCTGTCTCTCCACTGCACGGTCTCCATTGATTCTTTTAAGAAAAAGCTGAAGACATTTTTATTTAGAAAAGCATTTGATTGATTTCTTCTTATGCTGTTTTTATAGTTTTATTGTTTTACATTGTTTTATTTATTGTTATATTGTTTTTATATTCCCATTTCCTGTGTTGTAAAGCGCTTTGTGATTTTATCTGTGAAAAGCGCTATATAAATAAATTTTACTTACTTACTTACTTACTTACTGTCCCTGTGTGTTGGCCCTGCGACAGACTGGTGGACCCCGCCTCTCGCCCTATGACAGCTGGGATCGGCTCCAGCACCCCCGTGACACTGATAAGGAGAAGCGGATGGATGGATGGACATTTTGTTGATAATCCAAGTGATCCCAAATAATCAAAGAGTTGGGAATTTGTCTTGTAACCGGAAGGTTGCTGGTTCAAGCCCCGGCTTGGACAGTCTCGGTCGTTGTGTCCTTGGGCAAGACACTTCACCTACCGCCTACTGGTGTTGGCCAGAGGGGCCGATGGCGCGATATGGCAGCCTCGCTTCTGTCAGTCTGCCCCAGGGCAGCTGTGGCTACAACCGTAGCTGCCTGCACCAGTGTGTGAATGAATAGTGGCATTGTAAAGTGCTTTGGGTGCCTTGAAAAGCGCTATATAAATGCAAATTATTATTAAAACTAAAACTCACGAATGGGAGGGTCGATGGTGATCATATTTTCCATTTGTCTGATACTGAATTGTGGGTGCCCACCTTTAAAGAGTGGTGATGCTACAGATGTTCTGGACTACGAAGTGTGTAAGGCATCCACATGTTAGAATTGGGAGACTAATCTTTGTATTTGAAACATTGTCCATTGTTGAATCAATAACTTTCAGAATTTGACTGTTTTTGTTTCTCTCAGTGAACTTAATGCCAACACAAACAGTTTGAATCTGGATGTTTACGCCATTGCTCTGTCTGCAGTCTAAACCTAATCCTAACAGTAAACAGTAAGCGTTCTTATGTAGTGCTTTATATAACCTGCCTCATTCACTCATTTACAGAAGCACTTAGAAATCTCTGAACATGGAACGATAGATGTTCTCCAATTCACCAAAGAGCAACTTGTGTTTGAGGATCTTCCCCAAGGATACATTGGCATGCAGACTGGAGCAGCCAGGGTTTGAACCACCAACCTTCCAGTTAGTAGATGACCTGCTCTACCTATTTCACCATCTGTTTGTAAAGACTTTTGAGAACAATTCAATGAGTATATAAAAACATACATATGAATTGAAAGGTTAGAGTTAGGGTTTGTCAGTGATGATGATTTATACCTCAGAGGGTTAACAGTTGGTTCTTGTGGTCAACATGTTATCTGTGGGTGAAATGTGCAAGTGTAAGGAGCTTGGTGACTTTCTTCGTGGTTTTGCCTAGAGCAAAAAACACTTCTGGAAGGGATGAGCCATCTTATGAGCTTTTGAAGCTTATAGAGATAATTTCGTTTTAAAGGAAGTCGTATCACTGCTCAGGTCAGCTGCCGGCAGAATGGAAATGGGTTGTTTTTCTAGCTGTCAGACTTGGCGGTGAAAACAATTGTTTCAGCCACACAGTACTTCTACAATAAAATGAGTCTGTGATGTGTTCTTTTCTTCATACACAAAAACTTGAAGCAGTTTACTAAAATACAATTTTATATCAACTGACCATAAAATAGATAGCACAGTGGCACAACGAGAAGATCCTGGCTTTGGCCTTTCCGTGCAGGGGTTTGCATGTTTGTGTGGTACTCTGGCTTCCTCTCACAGTCCAGACATGCAGTTATTGGGATTAGATTAATTTAAGAATGGTGGTAGGTGTGAATGTGAGCATGAATAATCTGTGTTAGCCCTGTGACGAAGTGGTGACCTGTCCAGGGTGTACCCACCTCTCGTCTTATGGCAGCTGGGATAGGCTCCTTGCCCCCCATGACCCTGACTTGGATAAGCAGAAGAGGATGGAATTAAAGTACGTCTACATGATGCTCATAATGTCCTTAAAGGGACTTTCTTAGTCCATCTATCCTCTTATGCTTGTCCAAATCCCCCAGAGGGAGCATTGTTTTACCAGCAGGCATGTTTTCAGATGGCTGCTGCTGTATTTTTTAAAGCCCTGCCCCCATTTCTTCTGGGGGGCGGGGTTTCCTTTTCCCAGGTCACCATAGTGAATAAAAATGCTTCTCAGCGACTTGCCTGGTTAAATAATGAATTACATTAATTAGGGATGCAACGATACCAATTTTTTCAAACCAATACGATACCAATACTTGTATCTGAGTACTTGCCGATACAGAGTACAAAAACCGATACTTCTACCACACACACACAAATACAATGAATTGGAAGACAGGTTTTATTTTATTCTCTGCCGATAAAAAATAATATCTTAATAAAAATGACCACAAAAAAATTTCAAGTGAAAAATAAGCACTTCTGTTAAATTATTGCAGAGTCTCCACATTGTAATTTAACAAAATATCACTGAACTATTGGCACTGTCTCGAGCTTTCAGAATAATAAATAAACACTTCTGTTTATTTATTATATTTCATATCGCAGCTCGAGTATGCTGAGAAGAATCCTATGTTTTCCACGACCGGCATTGGCTGGTCATCCAGAGCGATAAAATGAGTCGAGCCTCTGTTATTTTAACTGCCCGTGGATTTTCTCTTGACATTTTTCTTCGCTTTTCCAAAACCTGAGTTAAAGTTGGCTGTTCCACACTGCTGACATTTTGTTTAGCCTAGCTACAGCAGCCTCCAGTTTCTCTTTTTTATCTGGAGCTGCCAGTCTCACTCGTCTAACCCTGTGCCTGTTTAGCGCGGGATGTCCCCCTAGTGGGCAATCTAAAAAACTACAACAGAAATGACAAGCCACCCTCTGATTAATGAAATAAGTTAGTATCGGTTCATGGTATTGGTTAACTTTTACGAGTATGAGTACACACACATTTTACAGTATCGGCCCCGATACCCGATACCAGGTATCGGTATCGGTGCATCCCTAACATTAATGTGATGTACTATGTTTTTGTACAAATTGGTCTTGCACAGACGTACAGACCCGCTCTAGTTCAACTTCAGTTGATGTCTCTTCAACACAAAACAGAATTTTTGAACATTTTTGGATTATTTGATAGCTCTACTTCATTTTGGAAGGTTTTTAGCTAGTTTGAAGATCAGAAATATACAAAAAGTAGCTTTTAAGTACCTTGTATTTTTTATTGATCATATGGAGATATGATACAGGGTTTCTTTGAGCATCAGGGATGTTGGCTAGTTGGTAATCCTGGAGGGATATTTTCTTTATCCCTCGTTTCACTATACCCGGCTCACAAACATTATCAGTGGGCTGTGTGATTATTGATCACACGATGAGTTTCTGTTGTTTATTTTGGTGTAGATGTCGGTCTGTTAATTAGACTGAGCTCAATGTTTTGATTGTTTTTCCTGTCTTGCTTCTGTGGATCACCTGTGTTTCCTGGAGTCAGTCTAAATGAAGAGAGTATGACTGACTGGAGCACAAGAGCAATGAGGCAAATTATAGGAGTGATTTTCTGTAGTCTGTGACACTTTATGAATATATGGATGAACAGTACCAATATTATAGTTACCCACAATCAAAAGGCGGCAGCAGGAAGAAGGATTACCTTTGAGAAAAACAATCCAGGCGAGTAAAAACTCATCATATGTGCATATCTCGAGATGATGTGCACCATGTCCTCAAAAAGTCTGAAGAAACTGGACAAGTGGAGGACAAAAGAAGAAGTGACGGGACTAAAAACCCATCTACAGCAGATGAACAGCATCTGGAAGTCATGGCCTCAAGAAACAGGAATAAACCAGCAAATACTAAAGCACAGCTCTGTGTGGATTCATGTCAAAATTGATGGAATTATGAATTCAGAAAAGTATTATCAGAGTTTAATCCACCATGCAATACCATCTGAAAAGTGTCTGATTGGTTAAGCCTTAATTTTTTTCATCAAGGCAATGATCCCAAACATGCCAATGCAGAAAAAAAGACCTGGTAGATGAACTATTCCTGAAGAAATAACAAGAAAGCTGCCTAAGACAGTTCAGGCTGTGTTGGAGGATAAAGGGCCTCACACCAAATATTAACTCTCGCCTCATATACTGTATTTGCATGTTTGTTTGCGCTTAAATGGCTGCACTTATTTTATATTTTTCTTACAAAACATGAAGAGATGACTGGTGGCTCAAGACGCGAAAAAAAAGAGAAAATAAGTTACTGAGGAGGAGATTCTTTGGCAGGATTGAAAATCATGAAGCCAGCCAACCAGAAGGTGGCGCTATTCGGTCACAACACAGTCAAACTAAAAGCCTTTTTCTAAAAGAGCCGGTGAAGAAGACCAGACGCCAAAGACGAAAACGAGAGGACGAGACTGTCTGAGCGACTGAAAATGGCTTTGAGGGCATGTTTGAGGACCAAGCCGGGTTTAACAGGTAGGTTTGGGAGTTTCGGGGGGACAAAGTCCGAGTTTGTGCGTCTCTGTTTCCTAAAACACACCGAGCTGCTGCTGCCGACGGTGCGCTGCAGAAACTGGAGCAAAGGTCGCAGCACGAAGTCTCCGTACACGTCTCTTTATGTCGGTGTGTGCAGCTCCACGCACCCACAACACGGGAGCTGAGAGCGAATACGAGGCTAAACGTGTAAAGAAGTGTTTGTTATGTGCTGCATGCTAACTGTTAGCTTTAGCTGTCTGTCACAGAGGCTCTGAAAACAAAAGCTCATAGGAAACTGTTTTTCTGTTCATTAGCGAAAGAAAAATATATTTTCGTGCATCAACTTGGATCTCTTCAAACTATAAAGATGACTGCACATTGATACATATTATATCAAATTCGATAATAATTATGCTATATGGCTGTTCCCTGTCTTTTGAACGTGTGTGTTGCTGCTCTGTGACCGGTGACTTTGAACTGACCCAGTGTGTCCTGTGCAGGTCTTCTGTCCCAGCTCTCCTGCAGCGGTCAGGCTGCTGCTCGCATGCCTCCTGCCCTTGTTGCTCAGCGGAGGAGCAGCTCCACCTCACAGAAGGTCAAAGTGGATTTTGACCAGAGCACAGGTGAGCATTTTGCTAATACCGACTGTGCAGGTGAAAGGATGCTTTTTAAATGAGACATGAAGTACAACTGTAAGTGAGTTCTTCTAAATATGTAGGGGATGTAAATACAGATGTGTGTGGAAAATTCAGCTAAGTCCCACACATAGGGGTGGGTTTTTATAATCGATTTATCGATTAAAATCGATTCTGGCTTGGATAACGTAAAATCGATTCATTAAAATCCTGAATCGATTTTTTAATAGAAATTTATTTTGCCCGAAATGCCAGAATCTCTGGTGAAATCTCACAAAATTTCAACAACCACCAAACAGCTAAGACAGTAAATGAGAGCAGGAACACGGTTTCTGCACAAAGACTTAAACACACAGCGCGACCCGCAGATCAGAATCAGTGAGATGTCGCCTTTCTCACGGTCGGGGCTGAAAGCCGACAGCTCGCTGATTCTGATCTGTCGGCGGGTCCGCGCTTTGTGTTCACGCCCTTAATGCGCTGATTCTAAAGCTGTTAGTTTGATCTCTCTTCAAACAATATCTCCAAACTATGCTTCACATAAACATCGTCATGAATTCACTCTGACTTTTACTGTTTTGCTTCCACCACGATGCACAGCTCTCTCTCTCTCGCTCTCTGTTCTTCAAGAACAGTTTCCCGTCTAAAAATCTGTTTTCTGCATTATTCGCTTGCTTGTTAAGCACAAGTCTACCGTTGTTTACAGGCTGTCGGACGCTGTTTTTTTTCCCTTTTACATTCTTCCGAAAAGAAAACCTAATTTCTGCCGTTCGATACTGAACCAGTGTAAACTTTTTAAAATTATGCAAAATGCAAAACGTCTCTAATCAAACCGCTGGAACGTCAGAGGTAACGTTCATATGTTGATTAATGGTTTTCTTTCGTTTTTGATGTACTGCAGAATATTTTTATAAAATCCCAGAACAGGAAAATCACCTTCATATTTTTCTGTGTTTTATCTTCAGCTACTTTGACACAAAGGCCTCTGCTGTGACGCTCACACCTTTGATAAAGTCTCACGTGTGTCAGCTTCCTTTTTATAGATACAAAATTATGTAAATGCACTGATCTGAATTATAATATTTCTGACTGTCAAAATTTCCCAGATTCAAATCGAATTGAATCGAATCGAATCGAATTAAATCGAATCGTGGATCGAATCGATTCATGACCTTGTGAATCGGAATTGAATCGATTCTAGAAATCAGTGACGATACCCAGCCCTACCCACACACATTAACTCCTCCATGTTTAACTCCAGCTGGCACATGAGGCAGTTCTCCAGCTGGAGCATGTTCAGCTCGGAGCTGAGCGATCACCACGATCACCAGGGGGAGTTGGAGTCGGTCTGCTGGACTAGAAGTAGCCAAATTACATCAAGGGCAGCCACAACAGAAATACTCTGACTGTTAACAGACCTGTGACTCACCAAAGCTGCATTATAATGAAATTAAATAAAAGTTATTGTCCAGTATAAAAGGAGCATTTTTAAAAGCTGAGGCGCGTAGCAAGCTTAGAGCAGCGTGATGGATGATGTAAACCCAGCAAAAAAGCAACTGTGTGAATATTTAAAACAACAGTTGTTGATGCTCGAGGCTGTTAACCAACCCAGGGAGGAGTAATACACTTCGATAAAATCTTCTTCCCCATCAGAAAAAGAATGTTAGTATATTTATTATACTATAATAAATATCATCTTATATATTACCCGCCTCCCAGTCTGACTGCGAGGAGACAGAGGGGGGAGGGGCACAAAAACCTGGCAAATCAAATATGTGGATCTGGTGCTGCGATGACTGACTGAGCCCATAAAGTCATCAGGAGTGTTTACTGAGCTTCTCTCAGACGTTTATAGGGCTGTGTGTCATTGATATTGATGTCTGCAGCGCCGTGTAGAGAGAAATCCAATAACGTGGGTGATTAAAGTAGAAAGAGTTTATCAGCGTGGTGGCCCCCAAAGCCCCTCCTCTCACCACATCCAGAGCAGAGCCAAGCCTCTGGGAGAGCGCTGAGGTGAGTTTCTCACATCACCGTCAGTCCAATTAAAGAGTTAAAGCACCTTAGCGGGTGGATACACGCGTATAAATCAATATCCTCTCACCCCGTCGAGTTAATTAGTCGGATGCAACGTGCAGCAGGCCGGCGATCGCTCAGGTTGTTTGTCTTTCCTCTCAGGGAGCGATCGCTAATTTGAGTTTAATCCAGTGTGACCTCGGCTGCCATCATCAGCAGACACGAAGCGTGCAAAAGCTCCGTCGCAGGTTTCCTGACGCAGCGATCACTGCAGCATTCAAGTGGATGATCATCGCCTCTGTCTCTGCAGGTGTGGCGGTGATGCACATGCAGAGTCCTCCTGTCAACAGTCTCAGTTTAGAGTTTCTCACTGATGTCTGCATCGCTCTTGAGAAGCTGGAGATGGACAAGAGCTGCAGAGGCCTCGTCGTCACCTCGGTACAGTTCAAGCAACTTTGTGCAGATGGACTAACATCTGTTCATGTTTCCAGTTCCACAGCTGGAGTTTGAACATGCTAAGCTATGCTTTGCCCTCTGAGTGTACTCTGAGTTAGCTGTGCTGTTGTTACAGTATAAGACAGTTTATCCAGCGGCTTTAGCTTCTGGGTGTGTTTTACCCTGAAATCCAGAGCCAGCCCAAGGTGTTCTCCGCCGGGCTGGACATCTTGGACATGTACGGGAAGAGTCCAGAGCACTGTGCGGAGTTCTGGAAAGCTGTGCAAGAGATGTGGCTCAAGTTCTATGGCTCCGACATGATCACTATAGCAGCAGTCAATGTACGTATAAACGACCCAGCACCTACCTCCACACCGTCTGCACCTCACACAAGGACAGAGTGGTGCATTCTGGGGGAAAAACACACTGAAATAAGCTTGTGGGCTTCCCGTTCCTCTTCACCCAGGGCTCCAGTCCTGCAGGAGGCTGCCTGCTGTCGATGACATGTGACTACAGAATAATGGCGGATAACCCTCGTTACAGCATCGGTCTCAATGAGACCAAGCTCGGCATTGTAGCACCTTTTTGGTAAGAAATTACACCAACACTAATTACAATAATAATTCATAGCACCAGCAGCAAGATAGAAACACAGTTTACATGCATTAGTCTCATTTAAGATCAGTGAATGCGAGAGATCTGCAGTTAGCTTCTTCCATGGTTGTAACGCTGCTGCTCATGTTGTGGAGATAAAAGCAAAGAACTCATTTCAGTCTCACTGCGGTTCATCTTTTTGAATCAGGATCTGTATCATTTTGTGCCAAAGCCCCTAAAACCAATAAAACTTCTCAGTTTAAAAACTGTTTTATTAACATTTCACTGTAAAACTGCTCCTGCAGGTTTAAGGACACTATGGTAAACACAGTCGGCCATCGGACCACAGAGATGGCCCTACAGCTGGGGCTGCTCTACAGCCCCGCAGAGGCCTTGAAGATAGGATTGGTGGACCAGTTGGTGCGTGAAGACCAGGTCCTCACTACAGCCACCGAGACCATGACCAAGTGGTTGGCTATCCCAGGTATACTAAACATCATACTGCGCCTTAAGCTGTCCACTCGAGTTATACTTGTCATGTTTTCCACCTGTGGTGCTGCACAATATGTTCATGTGTATGTCAGGTTATTGCTGCCAAAAGATTCACCTGAGTCAAGATTTCTAATCTTGTTTCTATTCAAAATAAAATAAAAAGTCTGACAGCTCAAGTCAAGGTAAAAATGTCTGTCTGTCCTCTTCACTGCTCATGTGTCATAATTAGGGATGGGCTTGCCATGATGGCACCGGTTCTGACATAAACGGTAGTAACCAGACTGAAAAGCAGCGCACATTTCGGTGCTTTATTTTCCTGAGCTGTGATACACTTTAGATTCTAGCCAATCATTTTACGTTTCCGAGGATAGTAGGCGGGTCCAGGTACGTAGGTTCTTTTAGAGCAGAGCTACAGATTAAAAATGCCCAAGGCGAGGCGGTCAAAGTCTGGCTGTACTTCACAGCAAAAGATGCAAACTCAGCAGCTGCAACAAGTGCTTTAAGCTGATACTGTGATACTGTCAAAGGAGGTAACACCTCAAATCTGATGAAACACCTGGCGACGCATAGCGTTTTTTTTAAAAGCCGAGAAATGCGCCGTATTTGATAGCTTGCTGCGAGACCTCACACCGAGCACATCTACTGTGGGTGTGGTGCCTGTTATCGACCCGGAGTTAGCAACATCCCCCAAAAACCCGAAGAGGAGAGTCCTGGCCCCTAGCCCTGCCAGTGTAGCAGAAATGATGAGGATGATGATGCAGCAGCAGCCGTTCTTCTCTGCGTGAGTAGCTTAATGTTGTTCGTGTGTAATTTACGTTGAGTAAGCTAACCACGTTATTACATTAATGCATGTAAGGTGAACTAGCAAACACCATCATAGCTACATGCAGCTGTCTTCTTGTTTGATGGCAGATACTCCCTTCACCCTGGACAAAAAGGCTAAAATGACCAAAGAAAAAGTGGAAAACAGTTAAACATGAGAGGTTTTTGGACAAAGTTTGTGTTTTTTCCATTGTTTAAGCTGCTTCCAGCCAAGAGTGATACCATATATGCCCCATAGCTGCAGAAAAGGCTAACATTGTTATCTTTTTACAAAAAACAGCTGAACATGAGAACATGAACATGAGTTTTTGGACAAAGTTTGTGTTCTCTATTCTTTAAGCACTGGCACCGTTTCAAAAGTACCGGTTTGGCACCGGTATCGGATAAAACCTAAACGATACCCATCCCTAGTCATAATCAACAAAACCTAGAACAAAGTTTAATAGGTCGTCCTATTATCTCAATGCTGCTGTGGTTTTTTCAGTCAAACAGATGTTAGATGGAAATGTGTGATCACCTCTGTAAAATCAGAAGTTTTGGAGTATTCAGGTGGTTACACGAGGTCGAACTACACTACTCTACAAAAAACAAAACGAGCTACACGTCTGAGACTACAGGCTCAGTTAGCGCGTTAAAACTTGTCAACATTTCAAGACCAGACAAGCACGACTCATTTGACACCAAAGCAGAAACGTTTGAACATAATGTTGCTGCAGTCAGCGAGTCGATCATAAGCACGTCATGCATCTATCCAATATCGAAAGCTTTGCCCAAATTGTGCCAGGATCCCTTCACAGCAGCCAGCCTACAACAGACGTGCTGGAAATGAAAAGAATCGAGGTTTTGCAGCGGCTCCGTCAAAGTCCAGACATCAGCTTGGTTGAAATGCTACAACTGGAGTCACACTAAAGACAAACGGGCCAAAACTCCTCCGATGATGTGAGACTGAAAGTCGTGCAGTCAATAACGACTTTATTGCTGTTCTGCAGAGTTCCTGCACACTATTAAAGACAAGGAAATTATGTTTTATTTAAAGTAGATTTATTTGTGTGGCTGTAGCTCAGGTGGTAGAGCAGGTCCTCCACTGATCGGAAGGTTGGTGGTTCGTCTACATGCCAAATATCCTTGGGCAACATACTAACCCCACATTACTCTGAATGTGTGTGAATGTTAGCTATGAAGCACTTAGAAAGATGTGCTTGTTTGAGTGCTCAGATGAGTAGAAAAGCGCTTCATAAGAACCAGTCCATTTACCATTTGGGTAATAAAATTGCAGGTAACATTTCCAAGGCAGGTAGGAAAACAATGAGCTGTTATCAGTGTATGTTTGTTTTAAGGTGAGGTGCCACGAACCCGCATGTAGGGAGATGTAACCTGGTACCTCAGAAGTGTCGATATGGGTGTATTACCATCTTTGCAGCAGTATTTAGTATCCTGGTACTTGGCAGGATGTGCAGGAGGCAGAAAAAGAGCACAAGCTTTCAGCACCTGTTAGAAATGTCACTTTCTCCACAATAGTGCTGCAATTGAATATATTTTGCAATGAATTCAAGCCCATGTCAGTATTCATAGAAGAAATTGTATATTAATGCACAGCTTTTGTTTCGTTTGCAGATCACGCCAGACAGCTCACAAAGTCCATGATGAGGAAGCCAACCATAGACAAGCTGACGTCTAACAGAGAGGCTGATGTCAATAACTTTGTCAAGTTCATCACCAAGGACTCTATTCAGAAGTCTCTGGGGATGTATCTGGAGATGCTTAAGAGAAGAAAGGCTTAGAGAGGGAAACATGTTGGCACACTGGAGGGACTCTGTAGCACCGGTTAAAGATGTGATCTGACATTAAGCAGTGAGCAGTCTGCATGTTTGGGGGATAAAACACAGCATTTACACCACAAGGGTTTAATAAAAATACACGAGGTTAGGGTGTGACTTTTTGTTTTTGTTTAAAGAACCGTACACTCAGGCAACCTGCCGAGCCTTCATCACTCAGCATCGCCTGCAGTATGTTTACGTAAGCAAAAGAGTAAATGTAACAAATGTTTGGTTTTTACTGTGAAATGTCAGGATAAATGGCTGGATTCATACATTAAATGGATTAAAACGTGTGGTTCTCATTATTACTGTAACTCAGAGGTCTCTACATTCAAATGACAGTTGAGGATGTTAAAAATTCAGTGGACAACCAAATCAAAATGAATCTTGCGTTCTTATAACAAGGAGCATTTTTCGTTCTTTGTTAGAGATGGACCGATCCGATATTACGTATCTGTCCGATACTGACCTAAATTACTGGATCGGAGAGAAATAAAAAATGTAATCCGAGCCATTAAATATCAAAAAAGCAACTTTTAATAAATAATTATCTGAATCTTACACCCAAAGTTTTAATCTGATGTAAAATGTATAGAAGTCCATTACTGTATATAGTAACTGTTAAGTCTAATATACCCTAGTAAGCTATAGTACTTTTTCCTTTGGGAACCATCTGTGCAGTCTGCAATTCTGTTGAAGAAAGATGTTGAATCTATTTAATTATTCTTGAAAAATAATTTATTTCTGTGCATTTTTTTTCACACTGCATCAAATTAAATTTGATTACTTCGATTAAGCATCATGTGATTCCCTTTTTTTTTTTTTTGCTGGGAGTTTGCAACCCTATTAGTTAGGTTGCTTAATATTTCTGCTAAGTGCTCTTTAAAATACCAGAATAGGGAGGATGGAGCAGGTTTAAGTTTATTAGATTGATCAGTTTTGCTGATCTATGAAATATTTTGGGTGCAGTGTGTTTTTTACATACAGATATAACAGAATAGCTTTAGTGTTGTTTATTTAAACTTGAGTATGAACTTATACAAAATGCAGCAAGATATTAAAAAACAGTTTTATTGATTAAAAAACACTATATCGGATTCATATCGGTATCGGCAGATATCCAAATTTATGATATCGGTATCGGACATAAAAAAGTGGTATGGTGCCATCTCTATTCTTTGTTAGTGTACGTTTGTGTTTTGGACGATTGAATCAATATACAACACTTCAAAAGAACCTGAGTGTCAGCGTAACACAATCGGCTACACTTCAGGTGTGTGCAGCGTCTCCACACTTCACTGATGATGACATGAATGACATCTGCTGTGGTACTCCCTTCTTTCTTTGAGCACTACATTTACACATTTAATAGTATTACTCTTAACTGTGTTTGGATTTGTCGATGTGTGAGTCGTCTACTAAGCCTAAAGCTACAAGTCACTAATGTGACTCCTGGAGAAGTAAATGTTCTTTCTTGTAAAGAGATGAAATCAGCACGTGTTCACTGTAATATTACATCCTCGGGGGGAGGTTAAGTATTTTGCAGCAGCTGGGTATTGAACTGCAAACCTTCCAATTAGTAGAAGACCTGAACTACAGCAACCCCAAATGAACTGCGGTTCAGCCAGGAGAAGCAGGGCTTGTCTCAATTATACCAAAGCATCAGTGATGTGCTTCTACATCACTGCCATCTTGAGGCTGCAGTCAGCTCTCTCAAAGCACACTTCTCCTGGATGCTATTAGAAACTCTAGTGTGTTTCCCAGGTGTCTGTCTTGCTTTAGCTTTTTGTCTGCAGACAACCTGTTTAAAAATCACAGGTGGTGAACACATTTCAGCTTTACAGGAGTAACTGAAGACTGAAAAATCATCTTTAATTAATACATTTTTTCTTCTTGTGTACAGATGTGTTACTCTACCGCTCTTTTACGGTTTTTCAACATTTTTGGCTCATTTTTGCAGGTCAGTGTTTTTCTGTGTCTGAGCTGTTTTGGGAAATTAATTAAAAAATTTAGTAACTCAAAACTCTGAAGACATTTAAGCAAAGGAAGTGAAATCAAATACAAATGCGTTGTTAAATCTAAAAAGGGTCTTAGTAAATGTCCCAAACAGACTTGTTTCAGACAAACGTGCTCTACTGCAACAAGAAGCAGAATTCTTTACAACACACAAGTTTTCAGTGACATTTTTTAGTAGCTTTATTGTGCATTTCATGAAGCTGTGGCTGACAGTAGCCCCCAACTGAATGATCACTGTGCTGGCTGCAGATTGAGCACGATGTGTGGAAGTCACGGTTCAAGCAACGTGAGCCTAACCGCTCAGCTTCACCTCCACGGGGAAGTGGTCGCTGACAGCCAGCGCCTGAGAGACAGAGAAATCCTTTTAGTGGCTCAGTTTGTGCTGCAGACGGCTTCAGTTTCCACAGGTTTTCTTTGCAGTGCACTGAAAACCTCAATGTGCCTGCATGTTAATGCCATCACTACAGCATACACTGCATTATGATTGTGTCTGCATCTCTGTGGTCGTTACTGCAGCCATTGCTTTACAAAGTTGCTCGATTTTCTGTAGCTCAAAGCAGATATTAAAAAAGCAAAAGTGCTTTAAAACGGCATTATTTCTGACGGGGCGACTGCTTCGCCCTTTGTGCAGCATGTCTCTCTTCTGATTGGCTCAGTAAACATTTTACTGACGAGTTTATGGTCTCAGTTGCAGTGAATACAGCATGATGTTAACTTTTTATATTATTTCCATTAGTGTCAGCGGGGAAGGAGGCAGGTTGTGCTTTTTAGTTCAAATGAATTCTTATAGAGATTGAAATTCATCTGTTACCAGATCTTCTTTGAGATTCAAGTCCGTCATGTAGTCATAGACCTTAGCACTATCTTTCACCACTCCTCTCATCATGTCCGCAGTGACCACAATCCTGCAAACACAGAAAGATGATTAGAGTTCAGAGTTTGCGTGCACACCTGAGAGCGACCTGCCACAATCGGTCTACCTGTCGTAAGGGCAGGCGGTGTGCGACACGGTAGTGTCGGCCGCATCCGTGATCAGCCAATGGAAAGTCTCGTCAGTGAAGATGCGGATCTGCTGCCAGTCAGACCCGGACACATAACTGCAACCTGCGTTGAAGTCACCCAGCAGCACGATGTCCTGCAGGGGAGAGGAGTGTGATTCGCATTGACTGCATGTGTGTTTTTCCACAAATTCACCAAATAAATGATTTTTACTTGTAGGCTGTAAATACATCATTGTTCCAGCGAGCGCGGACGTCTGCCACCACGTCATAGAGAGCATTTAGTTCCTGAACAGCTGAGTCTGGGGAAGTGTGCTGAGGGATCAGGGTGAAGTCTCTCACAGCTACAGGAGAGAAGGGAACGAAGGAGAGAGTTGACAGTGACGGAGGCGCTTACACTGCATGATGAAGGACTAGTGACGAACATATCCCAGGAACTATCACGCACTAATGTTTGAATGAGGATTCACATCATTATCAGTGTGACGCAGAAACAGCTGTATAACTCGTGCCACAGCACCAAAGCATACCCGTGTATTTGGAGGAGAACATCACGACGAACGGCTCCCTGCTAAAGGCGTCTTGTCCAGTTTCCTCCGGGCCGTCGTCATAGGTGTAGCTTTTTGCCACCGACACCAGCGCCTCTCTGTGGAGACAATCACCACCTTTTTATTCAGTGTGTACTTTATTTCTAAACATGTCCAGCTGCTTCTCGGGACAAATTTATTGTAGTTCTGCTTTCCCCCTTTTTTCAAATCACTTCTTCTGAATTCTGAGTGTGTATAAGCAGTGTTGGGAAGGTTACTTTTAAAATGTATTCCATTACAGATTACAGATTACATGCCCCAAAATGTATTCTGTAACGTATTCCGTTACGTTACTCAATGAGAGTAACGTATTCTGAATACTTTGGATTACTTAATATATTATCATGCTGTTTACAACTACATGAATGTACTATTGCTGTGATTTATTACTGTTACTGAAGGTCCGCGGCTCCGAACCGTAGTAAAGGGACCTCTGGCTAATACGGTGGGTTCTGTGTCGGCTCGTAGCTGAAAACTAGCTTTACTTTGTTGTCTGGGTCAACTTTGCTAGCAGAGACAGAGAGAGGCGTTGAAAGGCTGCTCCAACAGAACTTATTGTTTCAGAGGAAAACACGAACACGGTGTACAGTCGAGTCTTAATAGCTTACTTACAGCTGGGCTCGTCAGGCTCTCTTCTTGGCTGCAGTGGTTATTATTATATTTACATGCTTCCAGCTCCCGTTTCTGCTCGATGACAGCTCGTACTTTTCCTTTTTCTCCCTCCCTCGCTCACAGACACATAACGTGTATGGCAGTCCATTCTCCCTGCAGCACGGACTACACTGCCCATGATGCTACATTCTTTAGAGCTATACCTGTAGCATTCTGCCTGTTAGCTTAGCACAACAACAACAACAACAGGCACTCTCTCACCCAGGAAACACGCAGAGAGAGAGCGTCACCCTGTAACCATGGCAACCGTAACGCTGCCGCCTGGAACAACAGAACGTAGCTGTCAAACAAAACCCAAACAGGCCTGACCCGCCACAATATGAAACAGGGAAGTACCGCCGTGTAATCCATTTATTTCAACAAAGTAACTGTATTCTAAATACCACCTTTTTAAACGGTAACTGTAACGGAATACAGTTACTCATATTTTGTATTTTAAATACGTAACGGCGGTACATGTATTCCGTTACTCCCCAACACTGAGTATAAGATGTATATTTATGCCAGAGAAAAGACGGAGGATTTGCCGTTAAATTACTTCAAACATGCCTCAAACACGACAAACGTGCTGGAAATATATATTTTTAATCAAGTTGTTTTGAATGGTTATTTGAGAAACTTATGGGAGGTTCTTTAACCCTCTGAGGTCTAAGTGATGATGATGATCCAACACCAATCCTGACTTTAACCCCAGGCAACGTGAACATGTCATTTTTATTTTTGTTAAATTGTTTGGCTTTCCAATTAAGAAACAAAGAAAACATCCATCCATCCATCTGCTTCCGCTTATCCTTTTCAGGGTCGCGGGGGGCGCTGTCATAGGGCGAGAGGCGGGGTACAGGTCGCCAGTCTGTCGCAGGGCCAACACACAGGGACAGACAACCATTCGCACTCACATTCACACCTAGTGGCAATTTAGATGAATCAACTAACCTATCCCCACAAGCTGCATGTCTTTGGACGGTGGGAGGAAGTCGGAGTACCCGGAGGGAACCCACGCAAACACGGGGAGAACATGCAAACTCCACACAGAAAGACCTGATGGTGGAATTGAACTCAGGACCTTCTTGCTGTGCAACAGTGCTAACCACCGTGCCACCTCACTGTCTTTCTACAAAATACATATTTATGGTAGAGCAAGAACTAAAAATGCTTTTTACACGGCATCACTGCAAAGAACCAGGTTTTGTTGCAAATAGCCGCCCCTCCCTGAGCCTGGCTCTGCCGGAGGTTTCTTCCTGTTAAAAAGGAGTTTTTCCTTCCCACTGTCGCCAAAGTGCTGCTCATAGGGGGTCAAATGATTGTTGGGTTTTTCTCTGTATGTGTTATTATAAGGTCTACCTGACAGTATAAAGCGCCTTGAGGCGACTCTTGTTGTGATTTGGCGCTGTGTAAATAAAATTGAATTGAATAAATATCATTTCACTGTAGAGTAGAGACTTTTTAAATTGCCTTTCATCGTGGTGTAAATCACCTGTAAAGGAAGAGATATCGCTCTTTATAGGTGCTCGCTCCGAGAGGCTCGCTGACGATGTGTTTGTACTGAGGAGAATCTCTGAGGGGAAACACAAACACACACTTTCATGTTTCCATATGTTTGCGTTTCATGCTCAGTGTCACTCTGAATGTTCCATGTTCGGTGTGTAGACTCACTTGTTGACGTACTCCATGAGTGTTTGGGTTGCTGAGAGATCAGCGTCTCTGACCTCTTGGATCAGAATGACGTCATAGCGTTGGACAATCTGCAAAACACACATAAAAAATGAAAAGAATCACCTGATTGTCCATCTTGCAGCATCGCATTTGTTTATATTTTCACTTGTACGAAAAAATTCACGTGTTTAGCTTTAGATTGTAAAGGCAACGCTACAGGTTGCACATCCAGTTATTTCCTTGATCATTCCTTAAGCATTAAGCATAGAGGTGGGAATATTCTGGGAATATTCAGGTTTACTTCTACAACAGGCATTTCTCAAAATTCAATTCAAACTATTTCAAAACACACAAGATAACACTTCTGGGTTGGTTTTGAAAGCACTCTGACCCAAATTGCATTAAAATGGGTGGATGTAAAGTTCCAGACCTTGGTAATGATGTTCATCAGAGTGGTGTTGGAGGCTTTGGTGTCTCCAAAGGATTTGATGTTAAAGGCTCCCAGCAGCAGCGAGTTAGAGAGATGCAGCAAGGTCAGGAAAAGCCCCAAAGTGCACACCAGATGCATCCTACACCAAACAGGTGACATGTTTTAAAAATGACTTATAAATCATATGAAACACTGACATTTATTTTACACGTATGTATGCAAATGACTTCCCAGGTTATCAGGTTAATCGTTTTCAGTTCCTGTGCATTAAAAACCGATTTGCAGGCTGAAGTAAGAACTTTCCTTTCACTCGATACTTTTCTGTCATAAAGTCCAGTTTAACATGGAGTTTAGTCCAAAACAAAGCAGCTCATGTTGCACCATCTGCTGAGAGCTCATGACATAATAGTGTGAGAGTGAGAAACCAAACACCTGCTCCTCTTTTTGGCAGTTTATCTAACATTGCTATTTAGCGTGTCGCTATTTGCAGCATGTTGCAAGGCTTGGTAAAATATTACTCTTTTAGGACAATATATTACTCCGTTGCCCTGGTTACGCCGTCCTGGAGCGGTTGTGGAAGACCAAAGGTTGCCAAATATGGAAACAGAGAGCTGCATTTATACTGGGATGTTTGCATGTGCTGTTGAAACGTGTTTGTAGACGCACAATCCATCACTGCAGGAAAAATGAATTAGTGACAATGCACAGAAGTTACTGTAACGCTGCTGTAGCCTGAAACATCCATTCTGGCTTATAGCATCGCACCGAATACAGCGCAGATGTTTTTGTAGCAAGTAAGAGTGAGAGGTGCATACCTGCTCCTGTATGTCTGCACGGTGGAGACGCTCGAACTCTGGAATCTTCTGAATGCTCCTGAAAAGCTTCTGAGCAGAATGGCGAACAGTGTCTCTTTTGAGGTTTTTATCTACCTGCAGGCGCATGTGACTGCAGTGTGCTGGGGAGGAGGACAGAGGAAAGGTGTGTTGTGGATGGGTACAGATTTCAGGCTTTCAGATCCCAAGATTGCAGTGCAACAAGGATAACGTTGCAACCTCAAATTCTTTTCTGCTCGTCCTACAATAAAAACACTTCAGCATTGTTTTAACTTGCTGTTGTCCTGTTTGGCATTTGTGTGAAGTTCTGTCACAAATTAATCCAGAATGAGTGTTGTAGTGTTGACCTTAAACTTTGGCAAAATCCTTACGGAAACTCAAGAAATTCCTTCAAGCAGTTTGAAAGATGCCTCGTTCATGAGAACAGGGACAGACGAAACATAACATCTACTCTAGGTCTGCTCCAGCAGTCATTAACAATAACAACAGTACTATTGATACAGCCTTGTTAAACTATCATCTATCCCAGTGTTATATCTTGAAATCAGACCTTCACAAAACCTTCCGATAGGCTGATAAAACACAAGTATGCCACCGTCTCCACCTTATTGGTCAGAAGGTTTTTCTTCCCAGTTGTAGCTGAACAAACAGAATCCATTCATAAAAGTGCTCATACTTACAGCATGTTACAGTTGTAATGTTACTGATGAGGGTTAAGTTCTGTGTTTTTAACATTTTAATCAGATCTGCGGTCGGTGCTTAGACATAAGCCCACTACACTCAGCCTCCTGACTCTTTCTTCACTGCCAGCTGTCGAGAATCTGATGCCTCAGCAAATACTGAATAAATTTCGGTGCCACCGCTGCTGTCAACATCCCGTGCTCCCGTCAGGGTAAACCATAGTTTCCCAAACTTTTAATGTATTGCCATTAAGATGTCATTTTAAACTTGAGAATCCAAGTGAAGCCAGGATGTTTGCTGACTATTAGTCTTGTTTATGAAGTAGACAAACGAAGAGGATTTTGTGTAGAAAGGATCAGTGTGCGTGTGAGGAAAGCTTGCAAGAGAGGAAATCTCCACTGGGACATGGAAAACTACCACATACTGACCTAAAGCGAAACCAGTACAGAGGGAGAAACAGCAGGAAGTGCAGCTTAACCACACATTTGTAGCCACTCTTCTTGCAGTTTAAACCAAAGACCAACAGAGAGTTGGCACTAGGGATTATTTTCTGTATTTGACTTTTGGTTATATGCACATGTGACCTGTTGGGGACTGCAGATGTGCAGCATCTGCACCTTATATTTTTCTCTAACATCCATAAACATGCACACTCTGGTAAAACTAATTAAAGTAAATACTTCTTTGTAAGATGTTTAATAACGAATGTTAAAATGGAAACGTGCCATGTGTGTGTAGCTAAAAATAAGCCCCAGAGCTAACGCCAAGGCTGCTGTCTGGGAACCGGCGGGGCGGTCACCGCTGGAACGTGCTTATCATCAGAGTGGAAAGCTGTGGACTTTAAAGTGTTGAACTTTGATGTATAACCAGTCGTGTCTCAGATCAAACTGTTGACATGAGAGTAATGCTCATTATCGCAAGGCCATGTGACACACTGAGCTGGTGATACTGGTTTTGGGCGGCAGTGATATGGACACTACTGGACTGAAACTGGTTTGAGAGTCTGCTAAAACGACAGCATGTAAGGACACAATGATTGTGTTTTAGTAAAAAACATTTGATCACAAATCCGGTCTTACTGTATACTTACAAACATACACAGACCAAAATACTGTGTTTACCTGTTTTACTAAATGTACTTAAGAACAACTGAGACCGTTTATAAACCTGTGTTTAAATTTCAAGAAAAGAATGATGCATTTGCATTTCTGTAATAATAGTTGGAACCGAGGAGGAAATATGAACATGAATGCACCTGCATTGTTTTTTGTTTTTTTTTTTGCATTCATGATGTCGTTTTATTTAAATCAGTTTGTGTTAAATGCCCAAGACAACAAATCTGATTTCAGAAAGGATGGCGCCACATCGTGTAATCATTACAGCATATGTACAAATCTAAATGCATTTCATGTCCTATTATAGTTTTATTCACTTCAGATTAGCATTAAAGTTGTTGTCTTTGCCCTTTATGAGCCATAAAGTTGGACACTTCATGGGAGACTGTTCTGCTGGTGATAAATGAAACGAGCCGATCGTTTAAAAGGATTTTATTTTGAAATCTATTTAACACCCATGTGGATCTAATATTGATTGTAATAACATTGTAATAACATTGTAATAACATTGTAATAACATTGTAATAACATTGTAATAACATTGTAATAACATTGTAATAACATTGTAATAACATTGTAATAACATTGTAATAACATTGTAATAACATTGTAATAACATTGTAATAACATTGTAATAACATTTTTAGTTTGTATAAACCCAACAGAAACCATGTTGTCCCAAAACGCTGCGTTTGTGTCCCATATGTAACACCATGTATTACCCAACTTATTTCACATGGTTTAACTTAAACTTTAAAAACTACAATAAAGTTTTGCTGTATTACCAGTAACAAATCTTTTATATACACATTAGCTTGTTAAAAAAAAAAAAAAAAAACTGACTGAGTTACCTCTAAACTGGTTCTAGGCTTTGTCACACTGGTCGCACTGGTGCGTGTCCATGGTCAGTAAGTGTAGAGTTGACTTAAGCTCGAGTTTGTGTAAACTGAACTGCTGCACTGATCACCTATCAGCGTCTGTTGGTGTGTTTCTGCCGTCGCTGGCTGGAGGTTTTTCCGGAAAGGTCACAGGAATCACATGCTGCGTCAGCTTGTGTTTCGCCAACTTCGCCTTCAAAGCAAAAGCCCTCCCGCACAGGTCACACTTGTGTGCTTTAACTCCACTGTGGACCAGTTTATGTCTTTTTAAGTTGCCCCGCTGAATTAAAGCCTTTCCACACTCCTTACATGCGTGCGTTTTATCTCCGCTGCGGACCATCCAATGGGTGTATAAGTGGGTCATCTGAGTAAAAGCCTTCCCACACCGGTTACATGCGTATGGTTTGAATCTTCTGTGTCGGAGCTGATGAGCTCTCAAGTTGCCCATCAAACTAAATCTCCTTCCACACTGGCGGCATCGGTGTGGTTTGACGCCGCTGTGGATGAGGTGATGTCTTTTTAAGTTGTTTTTCTGAGTAAAAGTCTTTCCACACTGGTCACACCTGAAGGGCTTTTCCCCTCTGTGGATGCGCTGGTGTCTTCTGAGGCGACTCTGGGCATGAAACTTCTTGTCACACTGGTCACAACTGTAGTGCTCAAGTAAGTTTGCACTTGTTGAGTGAGCATCTTCAGCCAACTGAGAGCACTGAGGTGTCGGGCTCTCTTTGTCGTCTTGTTCCTATAGCAACAAAGACACAGGCAGGCAGTCAGGTGCTTAATAAGTGTTTGAATTAAATCTTGTTTCGTCGTCTTGTTCCTCTCTCTGCTTCGATAAGAAACCTTTGTTTGTTGGATGATGCCCATAATAGTAACCTGTTGTGCTGTAAATTGTTTGGATGTGTTTTGGAAATCTTTTATTATTGCATAAAATACATTTAAACAAGTGTGTCGCTGATTGCATCCTGTGGACATCGGTTCTACCAGCTGCCCTGCTCAGTCTTTACGCCCGACCCAACGAGGGGAAACCAAATGAGGAGGGGACAGTGCGACTTCACCCGTGCACTTGCATCTCTTGCACACAGTCCTCATTTATAAAGTGCTCGGCAAATCACAGCATCGTGGCTAACAGGTGGATAGTCCCCGTTACAGTGGTGTCGACCTCCAGGCCTCGAGGGCCGGTGTCCTGCAGGTTTTAGGTCTCACCCTGGGTCAGGACACCTGAATCTATTGATTAGTTCATTACCAGGACTCTGGAGAGCTGGAAGTCATTTAGCCATTTAAATCAGCTGTGTTGGATCAAGGAGACATTAAATAATACAATCCAAAGCGGGGGGGGGGGGGGGGGGGGGGCAAGTGTTTACATGAGGTACAAGCCAAACATGGCCCCCTGAAAACTAATGTAGCTTCACATTCCTTTCAGTTAACGCTGGGCCACTTTTTCCCGTCATCAGACTAAGACGACACTACGTGCATGTTATCAAAATTCATCATTTCTCTTTTACATCAGAATGTGCTGTCGATTTATTAAATAATAATAATAATAATAATAATAATAATAGGTAGCACTGCATTACTGATCAAATATGTGCATAGACTTAAATACAGTTGCTGAATGACTTTCCAATATTTGGAAAGAAAGTTTTTAAAATTTTGACATAATTTACACTGAAATGAACCTTAAAAATCAACCTTCATCGTTTTAACTATTATTTATGAGATAGTTCAAGAACTGCGACTGTAAATGACAACGTCAGGACGGTTGAAGCCTTCGTCTTTCCATTTACTATTTTCTTTTCTAAACATGCATTTTGTTCCTCATGTTCTGGAAAACTGTAAATAATTACCAAAGGGTGGTAATTAACAATAATCATAATGATATAATAACAATAAATTATGATCAGTCATGAAAGTTGTACTGATAGAATTTAACTTTCACATTTCCTAACAGCAGCTTGGCCTCGGTTTGCACGTCCTAATGTGTTTATAAACTACGAACAATTTCACGTATAAAAGTCTGTAAAATGTTCAGACTCGTGATTTATAAAAACGATGTTTTTCTCACCGTGTGTGAAGAAGACATTTTCTTCTTTCCAAGATGGCCGACTACGTTCCTCCGTCAGACTGCTCGACCCACTAACACCTGCCAGGAAACAGATTTTTATTAGGCTCCGGAGCCGAAATGCACATTAAAGTCACTTCACATCCAGATGACTTAGACCGTCCTAATTAAACTTTTAGCCTGGTTTAGATTAAACTGAGCTGATGGCAAGACGGAGGATCAGAGGACTTAATCTTGAAGCTTTAAATAATCCCTCAAGGAGACAGGTTTAACCTTTCCTTTGAAACATCTCTGAGCTAGCATGGACAACATACACGTGCAGATGAGAAATGACACCCTGATTCAATCATTCACTCTCTGTAAACACTTTAACCGGGAAGCCAAACTGGCTGGAATCGTGGAACTCTTTGGTCACGGTGAAGGAACTGTGTGCAGGGCTGGTTTTAAAATGAGGTTTTTCATCAAGCATTCTGATGAAAAATGTGGAAGTCCATCAGTGTGGGCTCTTCCCAAGAGTTAGTGGACAGACAGTTGGAGGTCATGTTCCCAACAAGTAGCAACTGGTGCCGAGGATGAAAGGAACCATGAATGTGCTCAAAGCTGGATTGGGAAACCTCGATATCAGAAACACATCCTGCATGTGCTGAACTTGCTTTCTAGCAAAGCACCCTGTTTAAGGGAGGACAGCAATCACGTTCCTACTTTGAAGGTAAACCTTAAATGATCAGCAGCCATGAGTTTAGTTGTGCTCGTACAAGTTATTGTCTCCGGTTCCCTAACACTCCATCACAAACACACCTGAGCTGGGACATACCTGAGGGAGAGCAGCAGATGACAAACTAATCTAAACATATGAAACAACTCCAGCCAACATCAGCTTGGTGGTTACCTTTGGAGGAGCCCCGCCCATGAACTGTGCTGTGATGACTTATGGTGAACAGGTGTGCCAACAACTAAGAGCCTCTTAAAGCTGTAGGACAAAAAAACAACACGTCCAGAGCAGCTGAAGGCCAGAAGGTGGCAGCAGCAAACGGGTGTCAGGGTATAATCTTCAGCTTCCATCTACAGATCATACAGTCCTCCCTTTGCTCAGTGTTTCCACCTTCAGCCCATAAACAGGCACTCAGCACAGATAACAAGCACCTGTGTACGACTGTTGGTTCTCTGATGGTCAGACGCTCCATGTAAACAGAGCTTTTCATATTATGCTACATTTAGAATTTGGTTAGATGCAGAGCGTTCAAACTCAGCTTTAACGTCACTTTAAAATGAAAATCCGAGGCACAGATGTACAGGCCTGTTGCCTTGACTCCCGTCTCCTCACGGTACCTCCTATGCTTGCATCACTGGTGGGAGGGGCTAAGCTAATAAGAAACAAGACTAATTTCACTTTTACAGTTTCACGTCCTGAAATCAAACCAACTTAAGAACACTTTGTGCACCTAAGTACAGTATATCATCTGTCAGTGGAAATACTGACGTCTGTGGGGTTGTAGGGCGTGCACGAGCTGTGACCGGCGAGCATTACCGTGCTGCTTCCTGCAGCCATCACACGGTGACTGTGTGTCACAAGTGCGTCATAATTTCCTTTTAACAGAAGCAACGTTCAAATAAATAACTGAATGTTTCGGTCATTTGAAACTATTCAAAAATAAACTATTAAAAAAGGAGGAAATTTAAAAATTGTAATCCTTAAAATATTTATACAAGAGCAGTGTTTTGAAAATGCTCAGCAAACAGATGAGATGCACTTCTAGGGTGAAAAACATCATCCAGATCTGTCAATGTTCCTCCTACTGATCAATGTTATTGATCAAATAATAATGTAGGGCTTTCAAAGCAGCATTTTAACTGATGAACAACGCTGGCTGCTTTTATTCAGAGCAGTGATTCACGGCACTGTTGGTCAAACCTTTATGTGAACAACTGAAGCTGTCAGATGAATGTGGTGCATAGAAAGTGACATCATTTCCTTCTGACGTCGGATGCAGTCTAAGTAGAGCATTAGTGTGATAAAGTACAAGCATCTAAACACTGTGCAGCCCTAGACTACTTTCCACCTCTACACTGATGATGATGAGTTTGACTGCCAGCACTTCAACTTCATCGAATCTGTATAATTAATATGCGTTCCTCAAACATGAAGTCAGAGAGCTTTACTGTTTCACTGCCCATCAGTAAATAGGATTTTATTTTTAAACCTATGGAAAAACACAGTGGAAGATCATTACATGTAACATGTTGTAGCTACATTGCACCGCCTAAACACGAAAGAAGCCAAGTCGTTCCAAAATGTTGCATCGTGTCATAATACATGATGTTCAGATGTTAACACACGGTCAAATAGTAAAACTCAAACTTATACACTGCTAAAAATACAGTTTTACTGCAGTACTGTATGTACAGATGTGTTGAGTCCATGCAACAACAAAAGAAAGAAAAAAAAAAAATACAATTTAAGATTAAAAAAGTTACCTTAGTATCAGATTTCTTTCAACTATAAATACTAAACAATTGGGGGGGGGCACTTTTTCCTATAAACAGCTAATCAATTACTTAAGAGAAGCAGTCGGTTTAATAAGCAGTTAAAAGTAGTTTTAGCTTTCATTTGGTAATCTGATTACTTTCTGGATGTTTTACTACTGGTCAGGTTCAATTGATGGGAGATCTGAGTGCGCACCTCAATCAGTGGGACATTAAAACTGTTCAAAGTTAGAAACACAAGTGACCGAATGGACTGTTCACAGTGACACTTCAGGAATTACAGATACTGCAGATCACAGAAAAGAAAGAAAAGAGACATTTGAGTTGTAGGAAGCCCCAACTCCCGGTTTTTCCATTCTGTGGGTGACTCCATGGACTTTTAATGAGCGTCTGAGGAGAAACATCTTCCAAGTTCTCAGTACTTCAGTTGGGGCCTGCTGTGAAGAAGTCGGTAAAGAACAGTGGCTACTACAGCGCTGATGGGTGACAACTGCATTCATCTGCTTCAGTCTGCAACTAAAACAAAGACAAAGTACGTCAGGGTTGTCTGTGTTTTATGCTGGGAAAACTGTGGCTTCACTGATGAATCAGAGTCTAAGACAAGAGGTTAAATTCCTGGTCCTCTCCCACTTTACTTTACCTATTGGATGAGAAGTGAAACATCTTCACAAACCAAAGAAGTCAAATTGCCTTCATTTCAAAACCAACCGTGACCTGGTTGACTGAGAACCTACAGACATTACAACACATTAGAGCACGTCGCTCTCGCTCTGCAGGCCTACTTGTTGTTCGTAGAGTATTTAAAAGTAGAATGGGAGGCAGAGCCTTCAGTTTTCAGGCCCCTGTGCAATCAGCTCCCAGTTTGGCTTTGGGAGACGGGCACCCGCTCTACTTTTAAGATCACACTTAAAACTTTTTCTTCCTTAGACTTATAGTTAAGGGTTAACCTGATCCAGCCCCAACGTAATAATGTGAAGCTCCAAGAAAAAGAACAAAAACAGCTGAAGAGCTAATAGTGATCGTAAAAACAACACCTTCCCTCAGAGCCGCTGGCAGCACACGGAGTTTAAAGTAGGTTCATGAGACAATCCAGGGTCATGGCAGCTTTGGAGAATGTGAGTGAGGTCATAAACTGTGTTTAACAGATCTGTGATACATATTACAGAAGCACGATGTGAGAGCAAAGAGTTTTCCTGAAGGAGGGGAACAAAGAAAAGCATCTTAGGGGAAAACAGCCAAAATGAGTCTGGTAGAAAAGACAGTTTTGAGGAGTGTACGGCGGCTGCGTAACCTTCATCCTGTGTGGATCTTTGCAGCGGTTTAATCACACTTTTCAGATGTGAATGGTCTCTAAACTGGTTTTATGCTTTCCCCACACTGGTCACAGGACCATCTTAATCTGTGTTCTTCTAGCGTTGCTGGCTAAGAGTCTGTCCACAAAAGGTCAAAATGTCTTACTCCCAGAGTGGGACAGCTGGTGTTTCCTCAAGGTTGGCAGCCAGGTAAAAGCCAGCCCGCACTTGTCACATACGTGTGGTTTGATTCCACTGTGGATGAGTCGATGCCTTTCCAAGATGCTCATCTGATTGAAAGCCTTCCCACACTGCTCACACGTGAACGGTCTGAGCCCACTGTGGATGACTCGATGCCTTTTTAAGCTGCTGCTCTGAGTAAAAGAAGTGTCGCACTCGTCGCAGCGATACAGTTTTACATCTGCGTGGATCCGTTTGTGTACTGCGAGGCGACTCTTGGTAGGAAAAGTCCTTTCACACTGATCACAGGTGTGGGATTCATCTCCGCTTGTCATTGGGCGAGCATCCTCGGCCTGCTGAGAGCATTCCCCGCCCGGGTCCGTTTGTCCCTATAGCAACAAAGACACAGCTGTCATGGAGCAGGCTTAATGAGTTAAACCATGTGCACACGTGTTAGGATTTAAGTTCTACTGAAAATGTTTTATTATTGTTGTTGTTACAAGTTTGTCTATTACTTAATCATGTTGTGTGAATCGCAGTGGTTGAGCTCAAAAGCTGTGAAAACACAGTGAAAACTCAATTTTAACGTCCTCCTTTACATTTTCCAAAGCTGCTCAGGGCGTTGGAGTCTTTGTGTTGCTGCATGTTGTCTCACCATTTGGAAATAAGCCATTTTTTTCCTTCTTCAGTGGCCGAGCTGGACTAAGATGGCCGACAGCGTTCCTCTGCTCTTCCGTCGCACTCGTTTCACCTCCCAACACCTGTGGAAAAATTGGTTTTAATTGGGCCAGTTTCACAGTCAAGGCTTGAGCCTAGTCCCAGAATAAAATGCACATTAACGACATTTTACAAAGATTTCGCCTCTTCTGGATTAAATCAAGATGACTGCAAGATGTAGGATTAAAAACTAGTAAGTAAGCGCCACTGACCAGGGAAGTCACTCGGATCAGTGAGGAAATGCTGCGTCCTGATGAAGAGGATCAGCTTTCTGGGACTCGCTTACCTTGATTGCTGCCAGGAGGCAGCTTTAACATTTCTTTTCCCACATTTGTTGTCAGTGTGGACAACATGCAATATCTAAATGAACTGCACAGAAACCGAAAGAGTCCCGCCGCACAAATACTGGATCTGTTAACTCAACTAATCTTTTGAATCGTTTTGATTAAAAGCTTCTCAGCATCTGGAATCTACGATGTTCAGAAGAGCTACCTGGACGTCATGTCCCTGACAAGCAGAGATGGGCAGTAACGCGTTACTTGTAATGCGTTACTGTAATCCGATTACTTTTTTCAAGTAACGAGTAAAGTAAGGGATTACTATTGCAAAAACGGTAATTAGATTACTGTTACTTTCCCGTAGGAACGCTGCGTTACTGCGTTACTAAAACCGTGATTTTTTGCGAGAATGTCTCATGACAGTGACGTAAGCGAGTGCGACGTTCGTGACAACAGCTGTGTGCAGATCAACAATGGATCATATATCGAGTGCAGAGAGAGTATGAGCGTGCAGCGTTTAAAGCGTGGAAGTACTGACCTTACTTTGAGTTTGATTCCATAAAAAGTGACAAAAACATTAGTGTCCGTTGTGCGTGGGAAGAAAACTTCTTTTTACAGCGAAAAAACCCCTAAACTTCCGAGCAAGCACCGAGTAGCTACGACGTAATGGGAAACTCAGAGAGAAACTCGCGGATTCTTCCACTGACCGCTGCACACCTGCACCAGGGTAAACCTCCGCCTACCCCACTCCTGCTTTACAGGTGAAAATAGAGCAACAGGACCGCTAGTCTTTGACTTTATTTATTTTCTGCTGTGTTTTACTTGCATCTATTTGAAAGACTGAGTGTAAACACACAAAATATTTTATTTTATGTGCTGGAATGTGCAGAAAATAGGTTTAAATATTAAACTAATTTCTTCCAGTCAGAGAATGTTGCACATAATTAAATTTTTGCTTGATGCATAAAGTTAAAAGATTAAAACTAATAAAACAAGTTTTAAAAAGAGACTTTTCCATTTGATTACATTTTGTATGATGATTATGTAGAAAAAGTAGAATTGGGCTGAAAGATCTATCACTTTATCACCTATTCAGGTTGTAAATCGTGTTTTTACAAAGTAACTAAGTAACTAAGTAATTAATTACTTTTGAAAATAAGTAATCAGTAAAGTAACGGGATTACTTTTGGGGGGGAAGTAATCAGTAATTAGTTACTGATTACTTTTTTTAAGTAACTTGACCAACACTGCTGACAAGCGTCAAGATTCTGATGCTCAGGATGTAGGAGGCGAAGAACTGGTTTTAATCTGACTTCCTGGTTGTGTGCGATCACTAAATTAAAAAGGCAGACACTTGCGTGTTGGCAAGGTCGGCTCAACTTCAGGATTCTGCACACAAGCAAGAAAAACAGCAGCTGAGTCACAGCAGCTCCATATATTCAGACAAACAACATGTTTGCAACGTATTGATGGTGAATCTGCAGTTACAAAACAAACCTCACAATCTGCTTTATTGATTCTGTCACTGCAGCTGCTGCTGTACTGAATACAGCTGAACTGTGTGGCTCCATCACACTGACCTGTCTCATTTCTAACTCAGGAAACTCAGTGTGAACATGGTGCCCACTTCAACTGCTGTTACAGATGTCTTATCTTCTTTCCCTCTGACTTCTCTTATTATTTAGAAAGCATTCGTTAACTTCAGGATCTGGCATTAACCATGCAGTCATAGTAAAGCTGTGAGTTGATTTTCTGTGGACTTTTCTCCAAAGACACCTGAGCTACAAATATTCACGAGGTAAACTAATCTAAACATGCAAACGTAAACTGGCTGTTTACCTTAGAAGGATCTCAGGCCCACCAACTCAGAGAAGCTCTGCTGTGACGCAGCTTCGAATCCCAGAGAGATCTTTGGTGGATGACCTGCTGTGCTCACTGATGATGATGGAGAACAGGTGTGCCAACAGGTTAGCACCGTGAAGGAGCCTCTTAAAGGAGCTACGTTAAAAACCTGGAGAAAACAGTCAGAACATGCAAGTACACAGAATTGAAATAGTAAACTAAAAACTCCCCGTGAGGCTAATATGTGGAAACAGGAAATAGTTGTCAGTACTGAAGCTCCAGCTATAAATGATGTAAATCATTGGAGAAATACCAGCTTTCTGGGTTTTAATGTCAAAAGGTCATTAAAGGCTCTATAAACCTGGATTGACCTGACTGATCTAGGCTCTAAGGATCTAGTCTCCCTCCTTCTTTACCAGACAAATTACAAGAGATCAAGAGATTACAAATTACTTTGTAATCTCTTGAGTAGCATCTCCATGATGAGCAGACAGGCCATTAAAAGTCTTGATATTGCTAATTGCTAATCTAAGACTGCCATACAAACGTTAACATAATAACCATTCCTCCCAGTAACCATTCCTCCCAGGTGCTCAGGGACCTTGTGGGTTAGAGTTCTGGTTTCAGCCAGAGCATATACTGGAAACTCCAAAGTGCTGTGACATGAAATCCTTATTTCCTGTGTGGGTTATAAACATGCAGAATTCCTCACCAGTAGAACTCAAACTGGACGGTTTCACTTTCAATTAATTATTATTGCTGCATCTGTGTCTATACATTGATGTGTCTTTGTTTAAAAGCCCAGCTAGGAGAGAACAGTGCAAACGACCTTTGAATCTAAATGCTGCGGAGCTTGAAATGGTTGCAGTAACTTTCTTATCACTATAATAAAAGTAAAACATACATAAAAATAAAAGAAGACATACAACTGCAGTGCCAAATACTTGTTATGTCTTTCTGACTAATTATTTAATCTGACTTGGTTTTCGTGCTACTGCAGTACCAGCAGATAACCACCAGAGGGCGCGCTGACATTATGTGACGGACTGATTGTGCATGTGGCCATTTTTCATTTCTGTCTTTTAGATGGGTTTCTGACTTTTTTAAAAAGTCCACTTGTTTTTGTTGATGATATTCAAATTTTTCTCTGACCCTGGTTCTGCTGGAGGCTTCTTCCTGTTAAGGGGGATTTTTTCCTTCCCACTGATGCTTGCTTAAAGGAGGTTGTCTAAATGTTGGGTGGATTCGACTGAAAAATATCCTCCTCAGGCTTTAACTGCAGACCTGTGATTGTTCTGACTTTGTGTTTATCTAAATATACTCTAATAAATGCATGAAAATTCTGTCTGAAGGATACCCAATGGAACTAGACTGTGCACCCTCTGAAACACAGTGGATCTCAATAGTTATAAGGTTGGTAAGGCTGAATGGGACAATCCCATTCATGCTAATGACATGACACATATGACACAAAACAATATAGATATAGTCCAAAGTATTCACCAATCCAAATCATTGAATTCAGGTGTTCCAGTCACTTTCATGGCCACACGTATATAAAAAGTCACCAAATTTCTGCAATTTTCTTCAGATTAGGTCAAGAACAGTGTGTGGCTTCATGGAATGGGTTTCCGGGGCAAGCACAACGTAAAGCGTCAGCTGCAGTGGTGTAAAGCACACCACCACTGGACTCTAGAGCAGTGAAGACCTGTTCTCTGGAATAACCAATCACACTTCTGAGTCTGGCAATCTGGTGGATAAGTCTGGGTTTGGCGGTTGCCGTTTGGTGGAGGGGAATTACGGTGTGCAGTTGTTTTTCAGGACCTGGGCTCGGCCCCTTTGTTCCAGTGAGAGGAACTCTTAATGCTTCAGCATACCAAAACATTTTGGACAATTTCATACCCCCAACTTAGTGGGAACAGTTTGGAGATGGTCCCTTCTTGTTCCAACATGACTACGAACCAGTTCATATCAACATATTTTGTTTGGGGCATGAAATCATCATCAGTGAATCGGGGCTATACAGACCTTACCTTGGCTTTATCGCTTTATTGACTTTGACAACATGTCCACTCTTACCGGTTTCTTTTTTCTTACTCTCCTAACTTTAACTTGATAACATTTCAGGTTAAGTGTGTTTTGAATCTGCACACTGATATGTGTCATGAAATGAACTCCTCACCTTCATTCAGCTAGAGCAAGTCTTATTTATCAATGATAAGCAGCGCCTCTGTGCTGTGCCATACTGCAAATGTTTGCGCCGGTCTGATACCAAGTAAATACAGGGCCAGTATTGATACTTCTGAAATCATTTTAATGTCCAGTAAACCACTGTTGTCTTTACTTTCCGCAATAATTTGTTAATACAACAAAAACACAAATGAATTGATCGATATGCTTTTAAGATAAAAAACAACAACAACAAAAAAAGAAAACAACTGAATTTAATTCAAATTTTTTTCTCATCCCATTTCTTTATGGAGGAGTCACTCCTGTAGAGCACACTTCTGTCCAGCAGGTGGCGACAAATCGCCAACGGACTGAACAGAACAAGGAAACGCCTTAGAAGTGACGTCACTCGTGTAGCAGCCACAAACAGGAAGAAAACATCCAGCTGTTATCAAAGCACGGAGAGCTCTGGTTAGCGTAGCAACCCTTGTAGCAGTGGCTCCGTAATGAAACGGCTTTGAGAGTCGGGAATAAACCAGTGCTTTACCATGCTGTGTCCGCAGTGGTGACTGTATCGAGTGACACTCAAGGAATTTAATTGTGTTCGGCTTTCCTCCGGTCCGAGTGTAGAAACAAGGTACGTTAGCTTAGCATCGGAGCGCTAGCTAGCGGCAGCTAACACTAGCCTGTGTGCTGTACGCTGAAATGTGGTTAAACCTGCGGACACAAGAGTGACACTGTTGATACCAGTGGCAGCATGCTCCGTTTCTGCCCGGATATTACGTAAATAAAGAAATAACATCACTGTTTTCGTATTTACAAAAACCTGAGAGGTTTGTGTACACGACTGCTAAGTGTAACTCTCATCACTTTTTATGGGCAACCTTATGTGATGCCTATTACATATTTGCGTTTCATTTTCTGGGGCTTTTTACGTCATAATTGCGTTTCATTCTGCTGGTCCGTTTATATGTGTGTCATTCAAACCTTTTTATAAATGTCAGTAATGCGTGTTAATTGTGTTACCTGACTTCTCTTTGTTATCTAGAACTGCACAATAGCAGAGATCCGCATGCTTCAGTGTTAGTCAGCACCTTGTGCTTAATTGTAAAGGGTATTTTTTAGTCTGCTTTTGCAGTCTCACCATCTCTCCTGTGCACTCTGTTGGGACCTGCAGGTGTGAATGAGTGACGTGGTGCCTCCCACAGCCGTCAGTGAAGTCCAGCTCCGCTTCCTTTGCCACGATGACATAGAGAACGTTAAGCTGCTCTGTGGTGATTGGTTCCCAATCGAGTAAGTTATCATACCGAGAGTGTCATTGGCGGACATTTGTGTGTATAGGAACTGTCTTTGTTTCATTGTTATCGACTGGCATAAATGGACTCCTGTTAACTGAATGCCCAGTGAGCTAACAAGTAGCGGCCCATAAGTTAAGCAGACCTTCTGGAGTCTGAGTAATAGTCTGATATGAGAGCTGTCTGATGTTTGGTTCCAGGTACCCAGACTCATGGTATCAGGACATCACCTCCAACAAGAAGTTCTTCTCCCTCGCTGCCACCTACAGAGGAGGCATTGTGGGAATGATTGTGGCCGAGATCAAAGGTCGGACCAAAGTACACAAAGAGGTAAGAGGTTCAGTTTTGATGTGCCATCTCTCGCTCAGAAAGTAAGGCTGAATATTGCACAGTACTTGATTGAGAAAATCAGAACCTCCAAAGTGTAACATGTCAGTCCAGTCAAAGGTGCAGTATAATTTTAATGTTTTGCAGCAGCTACAAAGAGACACGTTTTTAATGTGGATTTCCTCCAAAATATGACATAGTGTCACTGAGTGTGTGAATGTCTGCTACTGCTTAGAGATGTCATAAGTGGATCACTGACATAGTCGACTGTTTTTAGTGCACTGCTTTGGCAAAAAGGATACCTTTGGTAAAGATGGGTTCATTAGCCCGAAATATAGGAGAAGAGGGTAATGAGAAAGAAACTGATGAAAGAAGAGCTGTAACTTGTGGTCTTTTTTAATTTCGTGTAAACGAAGTGCAATGGATTTGATTTTGCTTTGATCGGGATCGATGTTATCTTGTTTGAATGAGTTTAGACTATAAGCTCCAAACTTGAATGTGCAGTATGCAAATTTCTGGCATGTTTTCAATGTGACATTTCCAACATCTGAGAAATCGGTACAAAAAGTGGCAAATGTAGATTTACAAAACACTGGAATTCGACTGATTCCATTTAACAAATGTCTAAATGTTGCTTCTCTCACTTTAGCATGTGAGGTGTTCTTAATCTGACATTTTTTCCATTGGTGCAGGATTTGCATTTTATAAACTGCCTTGCCTGTGGTTAATTTCCCTGGGCAAAGATCTCGACGGGTGGAGAGAAAGTTTAGAGTATGGACGATTAACTTAAGATAACAAAGCTTGAAGAAGTGTAGTTTTTATTCTGTCACCCACTGTGGACGTTGAAATAATCAACTTGTGTATATGTCTGTTTCTTTCTATGTATGCGTGTTAGGATGGAGACATCCTGGCCTCCAGTTTCCCCGTGGACACACAGGTAGCCTACATCCTCAGCCTGGGAGTGGTCAAAGAGTTCAGGAAACATGGCATAGGTAAACAGACACACCGTTTGCAGTTGTGGCTAAAACCAAAGGCTTTATGTACAAGACAAACACAGCCTCTAGGTCTGAAATACGAAGCCAGGGCACGAGTGCCTTAAACGTGGCTTAAACCTGATGGTCAGAAAATGCAATGAATAATTTCCCTTTAAACTAACCTGGGGTCATACAGCCTCCACGCCATTTAGGCTGAGTAAGTCCAGTTTATACAATTTTATTTGTGTTTTGTTACATTTTAACATTTCTTTTGCTTACTAGCTTTTTTTTACGTGTACTAGAACAGTCACCGTACACTAGTCCTCTTTTTTTTTCTTTATCTTCTTTCACCACCACGAGCCACAGCAGATGGCCCCGCCCCTTCCTGAAGCTTCTGCTGGAGGTCTCTTCCTGTTAAAAGGGAGTTTTTCCTTCCCACAGTCATAGATGCTGCTTATGGGGGATTATCAGATTGTTTACAATATAAAGCCTCCTCAGGTGACTGTTATGAGTTGGCACTATACAAGGCTCGCAAAATTTCAAAATCTCTGGTAGCCCTTCGGGCAGGCATTCTTCAGTTTTTGGTAGCCCAAAATAAATTTAAGTAGCCCGAATAAAACAGAAAGCAATTTTTTTATGTTTTGTTTCTTTTACAATATTATACATTAAAGTATAATATTGTAAAGGAAACAAAAGTTAATCAAAAAAATTGTTAAAATACAAATCACAACAACTGTATAAAAATTAAAACCATCAACTCAAATACTTGGTTCAAATTGAACAGAAATTTCTATGAACTTGTAAGAACTGTGTAGAACATGAATCAGTCTGTGTCAGATCCTGAATCTGAAATTTCCACTGAAGTCACGGGTAAGAGGCAAGTGGAACCAAGATCGAGGCCATTTGCTTTTTGAAGTTTGCAAAGACTGATAAATTCTGCCAGTGGTAGTTCACTCTTTGCAACATAGCACGCTGTTCTAAACAGATTTTTCAGGAGTTCTTGTTGTGCTTGGTTTATTTTTAGTATGTTTTTTTTGCAATTGCTGTTTGTTCTGGGAAAGATACTGCAGACTGGGCAATAATGCATTTCTCATGGGTTCTGATGGGGTCTTTCTTAAAATGACTGGTCCCAGTAACAAAGGCGCTTGTCGACTCAGAAATCAAATGAAACTCACAACACACCTGGCAGAACATCAGGTTATTTAGCTCGTCATATTCCAGCCACAGAAATTCTTTTGTCCATGAAACCAAAAAAGCTGCGCTTTCTTTTTGCCTCATAGCCTGATTTGTCATAACTTTTCTGTTTTGCGGTCTGCTTTTCTTTGGCTGTCCCTTCTTCACCCTGACCTGTCTTATTTGGCTGAGCAGAACTAAAATACCAGCGTAAATCCTGCTGCTTTTACACGCACACTCACATAACAATTCTTTGCGCAATCAACCTCTCACATAAGCTTGCTGCGAGAGATTTCACTTGTCATGTTTGAATAGTAAGCTAATGAGTGATAAGATGATGTCAGAGGAATTGGTGCGCAATTAACCGTCACTTACCAATCAGTGCTGCTGCTCTCTACACACCGTTCGCGCGATCGCAAAATGAAAATGAAAGCAAAAAGCAAGTGCAAATTCAAACGCGATTTCAATATGTCACATATTGACAGTGGCTCATCGATGCCAATGACATAATTACTCAGCTACATTAGCGAAAGAATGCAAAAGCATAGACATATATTTTCCTTCCGACAATAGCCCGACGGGCAGGGCTGAGTTAGATTTTGGTAGCCCGACTGGAAAAATCGCTAGCCCCGGGACGTCGGGCTAGCGATTTTGCGAGCCCTGCTATATAAATTACATTAACAGCCTTTGTTCAGTTAGCAAGAATCTGAACGAATCGCAGACACCGTCTCATCAAAGACATTAATGATTTGATCCATCGAGTCACATGTTGGAACTACAAAACTCATCTGCTGTGAGACTTGATGTTAATTTGATGTTGACCTACATTAATATTGATTGAATCGATTCAGGCTCGCTGCTGCTGGACAGTTTGAAGGAGCACATATCGACAACAGCCCAGGACCACTGTAAGGCGATCTACCTGCACGTTCTCACCACCAACAACACTGCCATCAACTTCTACGAGAACAGGGACTTCAGGCAGCACCACTACCTACCCTACTACTACTCCATCCGAGGCGTCCTCAAAGATGGATTCACATATGTGCTCTACATCAACGGGGGTCATCCACCCTGGACAATATTATATCCTTTTTTGGAAGCAGGAAAATACTTCACTTCCTCGCTGTTATTTCATTTCCTCTGGGCCGTACTTGTCCAGATGTTGCAGGAGAAAAAGTAAATGTTGCATTGTTTCTTTTTCCTTGACTTCCTGTCCCACTGATTATATCCAGCACATCGGTTCAACCCTGGCCAGCCTGAGCCCCTGCTCCATCCCTCAGAGGCTGTACCGACAGGCCCAGTCGCTGCTGCGCTCACTGCTCCCCTGGTCCAATATCGCCTCCAAGACCGGCATCCAGTACAGCAGAACAATGTGACACAGCACGGTGAGTGTGACACACGTCACATTATTAAATATTACATTAATTAAATCTGACTGGTTTTGTTTTCTATTTTTCAGTCACACAGATGTTCCCGTCAGTCTTCCCCTGTACACGCCGATGTACACGCACACTCACATCCTCAGTCTCCTACAGCTTTCCACACCCTGTGCGACACACAGGACCTCAGGTTCAACCTGCATTTGACCGCTCACATATTTCAGCGCCCACTGATCTACAGGGTTTGTTTCACTGCAGGGTCATGAAATGTGCAGTGTTGTTTTTACACTGACAGACAGTGGGAGTTATGGTTACAAACCACTGTTTCCTTCATTTAATCAGATCCTCTACTAGCCCATATATACATATCACACTGTCCCATTCGTGCTCCAGCTGTAATCTGAGTTTAGCCGAGCGGTGGCAGACTCCCTCAGAGGCCAGGCAGCGCGGAGTGGAGGACCTGCTTCAGATACGTCAACCCAGACGCACAAACGGCAAACACAGGTTGTATTTTTGATGTGGAAAGAGTGTAACACACACACTGGGAACCAAACAGAGACTACAGGTTCAGCCGATCATTCTGTCTCCCTTCATCCTGTCCACCACTGTCAGAGACTATGTACACTGTTTGTATATTATATATACTAAGATAATATATACATTGCTCTCAATATGTGTGTCTATTCTATGCTGTTAGTAGGACTAGCTGGAAGATAACCCATCCCTGTCTCTTTAAGCGTATACACTGAATCGGGAAGCAGATAAGAATAAAGGTGATTATAGGAAGGAAACTTTGAGGCACAGTTCAGTCAGATTTATTTCATTTTTCTTCACAACATTCATGAAATTGGCACTCTGTTGTGCAGTAATTGTAATGGTAACGTGCGGTCTAAGCAAACAAAAACAGGACTCTGCGTTGTTTCTCTTGTATGATCCAGATGGGAATGAGAGAGAGTAGCTTGGGTGCTTATTTTAAGTTTTTTAATGTAACTGGCTGCAGCCCAGTTGGTCTGTGATGTTGCTGCTAACGTAGAGAAATGTTTGTTTTTTCTTTTTTTTAATTTGTCCCAGATTAAACTTTTATGTCGGCCTGTAGAAGAGCTGAAACATCGTCCACCAACGTGCCTGCATGCATGCAGGTGTGTACGTATAAGCACACAGGGTCCCAAAATTAGAACCTAGCAAGTGCCAAAGTGAGGGGGTGAAAGACAAATATTGCTGATTAATGTTGTCAGAAAGCAGCGAGGAGGTTTCTTCATTTGTTAGAGCTTCGTTGGACTTTACACAAAACCTGATCCACTGTATCAGAGCAACAATGTTTGATTTTGTACACGGCGCAGCACTGAATGAGGTCATTCAGAGGTGACTGTGAAAACAAAAGAATCAGAATCATAGTTCACGGGTGTTCATTTCTCACTTTACAGCCCCGAGGGTTTCTGGAAACATCTGACATTGTTTATGCAATAAATCTGTGTCATTGGAGCGATTGTAAACCTGAGTCAGTCGGAGTTGCCCTGCTGTAGGACGACAGTGTTCTATTGTTTTCATTGTGATTGTCTTATTATCATAAACTTGAGCCTTGTTTTCATTCCAAGCAGGCCCTGGTCTCAGTGGTTTGTGTCTCAGTGTTCCTCTTCATCGCCATTGAAGACGTGTGAATGAGTCGAGCTAAAACAAACACACTAACGCTTCCAACAGTGCAGCTCGAGGTCAGAGGTCAGCCTCTGACTTTTCTGATTCCCACACTCTTCCTCTTAAATAAACAAACAGCTAAAGCTTCTCAACACTGACAGAATCATTGGGTTAATCTTCCCATTGGATCTTGGACCAGAGTTGAAAAATGCACTATAAATATTTTGGTGAGCTAAATATTGTGCACACTTTAAACACATTCACATGCGTCTGTGTTAGATCCTCGTGACCTGCAGGGTTCAGCAGTACTGAGATGAAGTCAGTGGAGACGACACTGACCTGAAGCGTGGCGGACACAGAACGATGAAGAGCTGAGTCCTTGTTTCAAAAAGCATGAATCCTGCTATCAGTATGATGTGCACCACTGCACTGCTAACTGGGCTGATAAGAGTTAATAAATAGTAGTTCATACTTATTGTGGGTTGTGTATGAATGTGTCAGTGCTTTGCTAATGTGCGACCTGAAGCCTGGTGCCGTACATTCACAAGAGAAACATTAACATCCTGCCAAAATGCTGCTTTTCCGTCCTGAAGTACTGATGCAGAAGCAGATGATGGGAAACGGGCTGATTTTCTCATTAAGCTTCATTCATTTTTAATACAGAGTGCGTATAAAATGGCTCTGCGTGGTCACAGCAGGATTAAGAGGTTTCTGCATATGGTTTAATAATTGGTTATTTAAATGTTTTTGAGCTATAACACATGGGTGAGATCATCGTCCTGTGCACTGGTTGTGTTTGTGTTACTTAGCTGATTGATGCTCTTTGGGCAACAGGAGGACCCACTCAGAGCCGACGCTTCCGATGTTTCCCCTGAAATGTTTCACCCGACTGTAAGAGTCACACAACTGAAAGCATGCAGCAGCAGTCAGCCAACTTTAGGCTTCCTGAGAGAGAAAGAAACGTGAGGTGGTAGAAGTCGTGCTCAATATTTTAGATCAGCTTTAACATTAAGTTACAGTTAAAAAAGACTTTGTTGTGTGGTTAAGTTGGATGGTTCTGTGTCGCAGTGCAGATGTATGAGCACAAAATGAAGATGTGTGGTCAGTAAAGCATGTGTGTTAGTGTGCTGTTTGCTTTCCAGGGTGTCAAACATAAGACCCGTGGGCCAGAATCGGCCCAGCAAAGACGTCTTGAAGTAGGACAAAGTTTTGGGCTTTTAACTGTAATTTTCCAGCTTGTCCTACTGATACAGACCTCTCGTGCACACATTCGCGGTACAGTAATGATTAAATGAAAGAAAGTTCCTGTTTTTATTGTTTGTTTGATCTTATAATGTGTCCAGAGTAAACTACAGCATCTTTATTGTGTAGAAAAACTGAGACTTACTGCTGGTGTTGCACGGTTTTTCTTCTTTTACCGACAAATCTCAGAGATTAAATGTCTCTATGCCAACAGAAAGGGGAATTTCATGCCTAATTTCAATAAACTGCTGCATCTATTTCCCATTTTTGTAGCACAGTAGTTTGGCGCATATTGCATGGTCCATGGAGATGAGGACCTATTAGATAGGACTGAAGGACCAACACAGGCTGCATACGAGAAGGCTCGACTTCCTATAGAAGCTCCGATCCTTCAACACATGCAGCAAATGTTCCATCAGACACTTCTGGTCTGCCAGGGGAGCAGCTTTAAGCTTGTGATGCTAACAGACTGAAGGAACTGATTACGAAGGTTTAATCTGTGACGGGCTACAAGCTGGACACCTGATGCTGTGGCGGGGAGGAGGTCACAGGTCAAACTTATCCAGCATGAATAATCCCGATCGCCCTCTGCACATGCTGTTACTCTTTGATACAGTAAATGTTAACCCATTCTGCTACAATACAGTCATTTGGCTTTTCAGTTTCCAAATCCTTACAGAGGTTTTAAAAATCTATCAATCAAATGTTTTTCAGTTGTTTTTTGTTTTTGTGGAGGTTTGCTTGACAAACACTCGTCACTTAGAGAACTTACATCACATTTCTTCCTCCTGATGCTCAGTTTGCACTTTCGCAGATTGTCCTACCCATGTCTTCCTGTCCAAATATATTGAGTTGCTGCCATGCGATTGGCCGACTAGATAATTGCGTTAATGAGCAGTTAACCAGCGGCCAGGGAGTGTATATAGTTTACTGATTCATTTGATTAGAAAGCCTTTTCACTTACAGTGTGGTTCAACACTGAGCCCTCCACCAGTCAACAAAAGAATATTTTACCGTATGCAGCATTTAGTCTTGCGTTTCAGTCACACACGAGCTTTTTTCTGTCATTTTACACGTTTATTTCTTAAGAATTCTTCCCAGAGAGTCATGCTGACAGCTTCCTTTACTGCAGCAGCATTTCTTCACCATGTACTCAAAATTGCATTTTTTTGTCAGTATTGCAGAATTAAATGTGTAGTCAGTGTTGGGGAGTAACGGAATACATGTACCGCCGTTACGTATTTAAAATACAAAATATGAGTAACTGTATTCCGTTACAGTTACCGTTTAAAAAGGTGGTATTTAGAATACAGTTACTTTGTTGAAATAAATGGATTACACGGCGGTACTTCCCTGTTTCATATTGTGGCGGGTCAGGACTGTTTGGGTTTTGTTTGACAGCTACGTTCTGTTGTTCCAGGCGGCAGCGTTACGGTTGCCATGGTTACAGGGTGACGCTCTCTCTCTGCGTGTTTCCTGGGTGAGAGAGCGCCTTTTTTGTTGTGCTAAGCTAACAGGCAGAATGCTACAGGTATAGCTCTAAAGAATGTAGCATCATGGGCAGTGTAGTCCGTGCTGCAGGGAGAATGGACTGCCATACACGTTATGTGTCTGTGAGCGAGGGAGGGAGAAAAAGGAAAAGTACGAGCTGTCATCGAGCAGAAACGGGAGCTGGAAGCATGTAAATATAATAATAACCACTGCAGCCAAGAAGAGAGCCTGACGAGCCCAGTTGTAAGTAAGCTATTAAGACTCGACTGTACACCGTGTTCGTGTTTTCCTCTGAAACAATAAGTTCTGTTGGAGCAGCCTTTCAACGCCTCTCTCTGTCTCTGCTAGCAAAGTTGACCCAGACAACAAAGTAAAGCTAGTTTTCAGCTACGAGCCGACACAGAACCCACCGTATTAGCCAGAGGTCCCTTTACTACGGTTCGGAGCCGCGGACCTTCAGTAACAGTAATAAATTACAGCAATAGTACATTCATGTAGTTGTAAACAGCATGATAATATATTAAGTAATCCAAAGTATTCAGAATACGTTACTCTCATTGAGTAACGTAACGGAATACGTTACAGAATACATTTTGGGGCCTGTAATCTTTAATGGAATACATTTTAAAAGTAACCTTCCCAACACTGTGTGTAGTGTAGTAAATTCCATATGACCTCCTTGCTTTATATCTTTCCTGGTGTGTAGATTCAAATATGAAAAAAAGTGTCAAATGGAAAATCAACATAGGAGCCTCTTTAAACTGAGTAAAGAAGCAGGCCGGACCTTAACTTTCTCTTTTTGTTTCATTGTGAATATGCTAGACTGCGCGCTTCCTGTGTTTGGTTGGGCATGTGTGCGCCTTGACAGCAGGTCACCTTGCAGACTATTAACTTGGCGGGCAAAGCCGATTGAGGTTGATATGAAGCTGTATCTAAAAATCAGCAGACCTCAAATTTGAATGTAAAGATGCCCATGAAAACAAAGTGATGTAGAGCTGCGCTTCATTATGTCACTGTCTTATTGGACAGTTGGTTTGTGGGTCATGTGTCGCTGTCTATGCATTTCCAGATCATTTTGTGAGGATGCTCTTTGAAATTCAACTTAGATTATCCTCCGTCACACCAGCGCTGCTGTGATGAACAACTCTTCAGTGTGAAGTCATTTTTCATGAAGCACTTTTCTTGTCATCTAAAGGGCAAATGGAGGTTTGTTCCCACAGTCTCGTTCCTTTGCACATATGTGTTGTTCTCTGTGCTTTTCTCACATGGATTGTATAGACAGCATCAATAAGCGGTGGTAAGAGAAGACACTGACTCACTGTATTTAACAGGATATAACGTTACAAAAATATAACTGATGTCTAATTCCTTATTCTGAGCTTAAGTATGAAAATGTCTCCCTCTGCTGAATGTGAGGCAGTGCTTAATGAACCTTTTCCATCTTATTTCTTGTTACATTCCTTTCAAGTTTAATTTTGTCTTTAGTCATGGTTAAAAAAACAAAACAAAGAATAAGTATAGCTTCATATAAAACAGTCAAAGGAGCTTGCAAAGAAAAGCGTCTGGACTTCTTTGGAAAAAGAAGGAACACACACATGTAAAGGAAGCACTCAAAACGTGCGGCTATCCTAAATGGGCGTTTTTAAAGTCAGCAAAGAGGCACAGAAAAGAAGATCAGACACCAGCGAGGGAGGATAAGAAGGACAGGCGCAACAACATTGTCATCCCCTATGTAGCCGGTGTATCAGAGAAACTCAGGAGGGTTTTCTCCAAGCATGACATCCCAGTGTACTTCAGACCCAGCAACACACTCAGACAAAAACTGGTTCACCCGAAAGACAAAACGCCAAAACACAGACTTAACAATGTGGTGTTTGCTGTACAGTGCAGCGAGGAATGCCCAGACCTCTACATTGGAGAGACCAAACAGCCACTTCACAAGCGCATGGCACAACACAGAAGAGCGACCTCCACAGGACAAGATTCAGCTGTCCATCTGCATCTTAAGGACAAAGGTCACTCTTTCGAGGATGCCAATGTTCACATGTTGGACAGAGAGGACAGATGGTTTGAAAGAGGAGTGAAAGAAGCATCTATGTCCACTGTGAGCGACCATCTTTGAACAGAGGCGGTGGTTTACGACACCAACTCTCTGCCATCTATAATCCAGTTTTGAGATCCCTTCCCAGACGCCTTAAGGCCCACTCACATCCTGGGCCATCTGACCTCAGGAAATCACATGATAAGGTGGGGCCAGGTTTCACAATGAGCTCACCTGAAATTCTGGCTGATTGGGACCCACACCCAGTTCCACACCTTGGCTCAGGCGATTAGAGGATCATCAGGGGGTCCTTTTGTCCCTCTGTGGGGGGAAACTCCCACTAGGGTTATATCTGGGACTCTCCACCATTTGACCTTAGAACTGAAGAAGCTTCTCGGATGAGAGGTGAAACGTCTTCAAGTAACTTAAAGAAGTCCAGACGCTTTTCTTTGCAAGCTCCTTTGACTACGATGACCTGGATGACTGAGAACCTTCACAGACATATTGCCGTACATTTTGGGAGGAACACCCTTCAACTGGTGCGGGAGTATGAAAGGGAATCAAGGAAACTAGCGGATTATAGGAACCATCTCCGTTTCAACCTAAGATGCAGACAAACCAGAGTTGTTCCCAAGAGCCTGCGCCTTGGATCCACTGTCAGGGGATACAGAGCAGACTTGATTCTACAGAGAGCGCAAAATCACCTTTTAAGTGAAAGGATAAGACAGGTCCATTTCACTATAGATGCCCTCCAAATCAAGATCAGCCAGACTCTGCAGGAACTGGAAACACTTCTACCCTCTCCAATCTTAGAAGAGGTTTACAAGTTTGTGGACAAGGCTCAGCGGGCCCAACACTCGAAAGGAAAAGAAAGACAACGCAGGAAATTTCACACCTTGCATTCAAAAACACACACTCCTCATTCTGAATCTGAACCTACACAACCCATAGAAGAAAACACACCTGAAGACAGCCAGGAGAAATGGGTTAAGAACTTTTCAGACAGGAATCTCACTGAACCTGAAAAGAGAGTATTAGCCAAAGGTCTCAATTTTGCCATTTCTCCACAACAGTTGCCCATAGTGGACCTCATCACAGCCACAGAATCTGCCATTCGGATTAATAAATTATCACAGACAGAAGCAGAGCAAATCAGGATGAAAGTCTCAGCCACCCTCTCCAGTGCCAAAGTCCCTCCGTCCAACCTCACAATACAGGAAAAGAAGGCCGTCTCTTCCCTGAGCAAAGACCACAACATCACTGTTTTACCAGCGGATAAGGGAAGATGCACCGTGGTCCTAAACACTACAGATTACCATACAAAGATCACTACTCTCCTCAGTGACAACAATACCTACGAAGCCTTAAAGCGAGACCCCACAAGCAGCTACAAAAAGAAAGTTATAGCTTGCCTTCAAGACTTGGAAAAGGACAAAATCATTGACCGCCTTACTTATCACCGCCTTTATCCAGGGGATGCCATACCCTGCATTTACGGACTTCCAAAAATCCACAAGGAAGCTGTCCCACTCAGACCCATAGTCAGTAGCATAAACTCAGCCGCTTATAACATTGCAAAACACCTTGCTACCATCCTTGCTCCTCTCGTGGGGAACACCCCACACCACATCAAGAACTCCACCGACTTCACTGACAAGGTCCAGAAACTTACCCTGGATCCAGATGAAACCATGGTGTCCTTTGATGTAGTCTCTCTCTTCACTTGCATCCCCACCACGGAGGCAGTGGAGACTGTCAGAAAACGACTACAAGAAGACAACTCCTTGGAGGACAGGACCAACTTCACACCCGATCAGATTTGCACACTGTTAGACCTCTGCCTCACCACTACATATTTCAAATACAACGAAGGCTATTACAGACAAAAACATGGCTGTGCCATGGGCTCCCCCGTGTCACCTATTGTAGCCAACCTTTACATGGAGGAAGTGGAAAGGAAGGCTCTTGGCTCTTTCAAAGGAAGAGTACCCAGCCACTGGTACAGATATGTAGACGACACCTGGGTCAAAATCAAGACACAAGAAGTGGAATCCTTCACTGCGCACATCAACGCTGTGGATAAAAACATCAAGTTCACCAGGGAAGACACGAAGGATGACTGTTTGCCTTTCCTGGACTGCGCTGTGCACATTGAAGAGAATGGCAACCTCAACATCGAAGTTTACCGGAAGCCCACACACACGGACCAGTACCTCCTGTTTGACTCCCATCACCCTCTGGAACACAAACTTGGAGTAATTAGGACCCTACACCACCGGGCAGAACATGTTCCCTCTAAGCCTGAAGGGAAAAAGAAGGAACACACACATGTAAAGGAAGCACTCAAAACGTGCGGTTATCCTAACTGGGCGTTTATAAAGTCAGCAAAGAGGCACAGAAAAGAAGATCAGACACCAGCGAGGGAGGATAAGAAGGACAGGCGCAACAACATTGTCATCCCCTATGTAGCCGGTGTATCAGAGAAACTCAGGAGGGTTTTCTCCAAGCATGACATCCCGGTGTACTTCAGACCCAGCAACACACTCAGACAAAAACTGGTTCACCCGAAAGACAAAACGCCAAAACACAGACTTAACAATGTGGTGTATGCCGTACAGTGCAGCGAGGAATGCCCAGACCTCTACATTGGAGAGACCAAACAGCCACTTCACAAGCGCATGGCACAACACAGAAGAGCCACCTCCACAGGACAAGACTCAGCAGTCCATCTGCATCTTAAGGTCAAAGGTCACTCTTTCGAGGATGCCAATGTTCACATTTTGGACAGAGAGGACAGATGGTTTGAAAGAGGAGTGAAAGAAGCATCTATGTCCACTGTGAGCGACCATCTTTGAACAGAGGCGGTGGTTTACGACACCAACTCTCTGCCATCTATAATCCAGTTTTGAGATCCCTTCCCAGACGCCTTAAGGCCCACTCACATCCTGGGCCATCTGACCTCAGGAATTCGCATGATAAGGTGGGGCCAGGTTTCACAATGAACTCACCTGAAACTCTGGCTGATTGGGACCCACACCCAGTTCCACACCTTGGCTCAGGCGATTAGAGGATCATCAGGGGGTCCTTTTGTCCCTCTGTGGGGGGACACTCCCACTAGGGTTATATCTGGGACTCTCCACCATTTGACCTTAGAACTGAAGAAGCCTCTCGGATGAGAGGTGAAACGTCTTCAAGTAACTTAAAGAAGTCCAGACGCTTTTCTTTGCAAGCTCCTTTGACTACGATGACCTGGATGACTGAGAACCTTCACAGACTTCATATAAAACGCACACCAAAACATGAAATGGTAATAAAATGTGTTGAATTAGCTGTTTATTCCAATAAGTGCTGTCTTTGTGCCACGTAAGGTGTTTATCACAATTTCTTGGTTCAAAAATGTATGAAATCTCTTTTGTCAGGCTGTGTGGCACCTTAATTAATCCCACACTTAAGAAATTTACGTCTTACAACAGCTCACAAGTCAGAAGGAAAAATCAAAGATATCCTAAAAGACGGGAAAATCAAGCATTATTAATTCAAAAGTGTTTTATACTATGTACAAATGTGCGATATATACAATGAGCTTACATGTAATATTGAATTAATCCTGTGTACCAACAATACAGAAATAGGAAACGATAGAAATAGATCATCCATTGCATGAAGCCTTAAGGTTTCAGGAAATAAACAGCGTGCAGATAATGCTGTTTATTATTCCCACACAACACGAGTTTGTCTATTTATTTGAAACGTAATAAAATGACAGTAACTTGCATACAAATGCAACAAAAATAACATTAACATTTTTATTTATTCCCTTGTTCTTGTAAAAAGTGGTTTTCTGTATAAAATAGCCAAACAAATCCGCTGTGCGTGTTGTGTCGCGTATTTACGGCTGCTCGTTTTTGACGTCCCGCTGTAGCGCCTGTTACGGTAACAGGTGACGTCACTCCGATGGTGTTACGCCCATTGAAAAAAAAAAAAGAAGGAAAAAAGGAAAAAGAGCAAGAGAGAGTGAAAGAGTTTACTCTGCTGGACTCCGGGAGGCTGAAGCTCATCCTCACCACGCTCTACAGCGGAACAACAAACCCGCAGCACGACGTTAAACTGTTCAGAGCCGAAACTTTTCCCGCTTCAGAAGAAACGTCAGTGCTGAAGTTGGAGGTAACAAGGTGAGACTCAAACACAAGCAGCGCAGCTCTGTGAGCGCGCGGCTAATTTCTGCAGCTAGCTAATAGTTTTTGCTGTGAACTTTACACCTGCTCGATAAATACTGTGGTTTATATAAATGAGCTCAGCGGACTAAATATGTGTGTTTTTTACTTAAGCTCGTTTGTATTTGTAAGTTACTGGAGGCGCCAAAGTTCACTGATTTCCACAGTCTTTGCTTTCCATCAAGGATCGCGTTTTCCTGGCGCGAGCTGGCGTTCATTTCCTTTGGGGGGTTGGGGCTCATGCAAGGGGATACCAGTCTGAGCTAAGTGTGTGTGTGTGTGTGTGTGTGTGTGTGTGTGTGTGTGTGTGTGTGTGTTTATGAAAGTCAGAGGCTTTCATTCAGAAACTTGAAAAGGCGTATTCTCATCACTCCCCCATTCAGAGCTAATGAAGTCCTGGAAGACGAGCATCTGTGGGCGCTTAAGAGCCGCATGATATTGCCAGCATCTATCAGCAGCTCATTATTGGACAAGTGCGTGTTTGTTTTTCTCCGTGTGGGTGTGAGTGCATTAGCCACAGAGGACAGCAAAGGTGGAGGATGATCCTGTTTTTGAGCCCTGATTCCTGCCTGTTGTTGGTTGAAGCAAGAAAAATATCATTAGATGTGTTGGTCAACGGATAGCGTTGAGTTTTATTGTTTGGTTGTGTGTGAAGAAGAAAAAATCCTCGATTTCTAAGGAAAGGTGTTGACTGGCTATCATCACAGTTTCACTGAGGATGTGGTTTTCAGTTAAAGGCTGAGGTCTCTCCAGAGCTGCACACAAATTACAGAGTGAGTTGCAGGTCTGGGGTTTTATCCAGCACCTGTGTGTCTGTGTGCATTTTTAAACCGTATAAGATCCTCAAACTCCCCCCAACGTGAAAATAAATTTCCAAGGTAGCACATATTTAAATTTCAGATGTATTTTGATCTCTGCCAGTCTACTTTATCGTTAAGTGCTTTATTGTGGTTTTTCTGTTTTATTGAACAACTTCTCAAATGTCGTGGTGTTACTTTAGATGGCCGCTGAAGTGGAGTAAGAAATTCGTAGTAAAAAGAAGGATATTATAAACACTGCATTCGATGTCAGCTTGACTGATGATTTAGCACGTTGTGTCAAAATATGAACGCCATCCTCGACCAGTAAAACTGCACAGTAGAATGCAGTGAAGCCAGTAGACACCCACTGCTGTTGGGTCTGTTTGTGATCTTATGCTGAGCTCCAACAATTCTGGATTCACTCATTTTTTATTGAGTTCTTATTTATTGAATTATCAGCCATGTCTTTCATAAGGTTGAGGGAAACTTACTGTGAAGAAACCACCCCAATAAATCTTGGAGCTGTATAATCAGCTGCTTCTTAGAGTCAAACTCTTTGACTGCAGCTGGAGATGGGTGTGGTATTTGAACCAGCTCTCCACCTGCTGTAGGTTCTGGTCAGAGCCTCCACCGTGTTTTACACACGGCTGTGTAGACGATAACGGTGCCATCAGGCCACTTTAACTCTCACCAGTGGATTTTTTTTGTTTGTTTTATGACTGTTCCTTTTACAGCTGTGAAGCCAGAAGGAGCTTGTTTGAATGCAACATGATCGGGTGTAATAATCTCCCATGAGACAATGAGAAAGACGTGTAATAGCATAAAGAGGACACAGCAAAGAGGAGGGACAAAAGCAGATGGAAATCCAAACTGTCTGCATCTCATTTCAAGTCTTAATTTGTATCTGTATCGAGTGTAACGCTCGTGTGTTTCTGTAAGTGCAGTAAACATGACGGTGCATCATGAAGGTGGAGAGGGAAGCCGGCGAGCTACAACTAGAAGATAAAAGAGAGCTGCTAATGTTTTGTGGCCTTTTTCCTGTAAAGTTGTGTGTTTGTGTGCACGAGTGAAATGCATGTGACTGCTTTTTGCGCAGTTATGTTTCCTGTTGTTTACCTTGGGAGCAAATTCCACGCAGGGTAGGGAATTGTGACTGGAATGGCTCTTGCAATCTATGCTGGCACATCGGCGCTCACACTTTGGAAAGTAGGAAGCACTTTGTTAAACTGGTAAATCTAACTTCAGATTTGCATGCAAACGTATCCTGGCTGGAACTGTTTGCAGTCGGGGGACACAGCGATACTGCTGGCTTCCTTTTCTGTGACTCTTTCTGGGTTAGCACAAGCCGTCTTAGCAGTCATGGCTGAATATCCATGGTGTTTGCATGCACGTTAGAGTCAAGGCTAGAAGGAGAATGTAAAGTTTGTCATCAATCAGATTTTGTTTTTCCAAACTTTTCAGCCAGACAACTTGTCAGTGATATTTAGTTTGGAGTAATGCTGCAGCCTGAGGAGGCGTTTCCTGTCTTTGTCCCAGCGTTTGGGCTGGTTATGCAATGAGAGAGCAGTCTGTGGCAGAGGTCACACAGACTTTTATTTTGGTGTTGGTTGGACTTCTGTTCAGTAATGACTTTTCCTTTGCAACTGTGCTCTACCTGGATATGTGTGATTTTTCATAATCATTAGCTGCTTCTCATCTGTATTATTTTTGTAAGAAATTGGCTGTTAACTACATTGAGTGTCACAGTAGTGTAAAAGCTGTGGTGACTGTGTCACACATTGAGTTATTTAAATATATGCAAAGTATCTGAAAATCTCACGCCTGTGTGTGCTGATATTACTGAATCATTTACCTGATAAGGATGGCCCGCTGATAGCATGTATCAATAACCATCATTAGAACTGTTTAACTGACTGACCTGTAATCATGTCAGCGTGCTGGATACTTTTTCACACTTCAAGTTTCGTCATTTGGAGCTGACACATAAATCATACTTTCACATACTCACTTGTACGAATAAGTGCTGCCAGCTTGCCATCACCTGTCATACGGTGCCTGTTAAAATCTGTCGCTAGCACCGATTGGAAGATTTGCAGACTGTGTCACCTGGAGCTGTTAGATCAGTGGTCAAAGTGATGGCAGTAGCTAGCCAGTCAGTGACATTTTTACCCAATTTCCCCAATAATGTCTTAAAATAATGTCATCATTATTGAGATGACATTGTTTTCTGCCTCATTCTGTTTTCATATAGACACCTGCAGCAAAGATGCATCTGAGTGCAAATATTCATGCGTGGACTGGTTTGTGTGTCTGTGTGTGTTTGGAGTGGGAATACTGATGTGTCATCACATGACAGAAAGCAAGACGATATCTTTGACTTCTGACTGCTGGTTTGATTTACATGTTAGAGTGTAATGTGACTGCATTTGCAGAGATGCTTGTCTGCCTCATCTCTCTGAATTTATGTATTTATCGTGGCACATTTCTCTCACCTATATGCTATTGTGGTTTTTGTGTTTTGGTCTCACACTGGGTTTAGTGGAGGGTGTAGAGCAGTGATGGGTCCTCATCTGGCCTACCACGAGGTAGATTTAGTCTGCAGTGCGCGACTCAACCATGCTGAAATGCACATTTTCAAAACAAACACAGACGACTGATGACAACAGATAACAACACAGACAAGAACAGCGTCAGTCATAAGCGATGATACTGAGGAGTATCCTGCCCACAAGTTCAACACAGGAAAGCTCACTTTGCATTAGCTGGCTCAACAAATTCTAAAAACCCAGCTGGTAACAAGTATCATGATGCTAGCAATCAACTTTCCCCGTTAAGCCGGCCTTTCTGCTTCAGGTTGTGAGCGTGCTCTCATAAAAATTAGCATGTTGCAAACGTTAAAACGTTTGGGGACAACCCCCCAAAATGTCATTCTTCTTAAACCCGAAATGATCCCTGTGTGCGCCGCCTACTCTAGTCACACGTTATCAGATGATAACGTGTTGCTGTGTATTTCTAAGATTGCTGCTGCACTTTAGGGCTCTGAAACTTTAAGCTGGATATATTTAGACATGTTAATGTCCCATAGCCTAATAACAGAGACATGGAAATCACTTTAGTTTGTTGCAGATCAAATTGTAATCTTGATTGAGCAGGTAATCGTGGTGTGTGTCCTCTGTTGTAGTAGCTGCAGTTCCAGCAGTGTGAAAGAGACTCGAATCAAGTCCCACATTTATACGTTAATGTGACGATGCAATCCTTCATTCAGTGGTTTTAGTGAGATACGACTCAACAACTTAAATTTTATTCCCCTGGAAGAGAATCTTTATCAAATTTAAAACATACTGTAAAGACCAGAAGAGTTAAAAACAAACCAAATCTATGAACAGATTTTATTATCAGTATAAGTTACCATGGTGATTTAGCCAGGTAAAAACAGAGCCTCTCTCGTGACGCAGAAAACTCCGACTTAAAGCGAGACCTGGTTTGCTAATCCAGTAATCTGGTTTTATAGTACAGTCCTCTGGACGACAAAGCCCGCAGTACACTTTGTTTTATATACAGTTGAACAAAATGAGTGACTGGAACAAAGTTCAAGTATTAACCCTTTAAAACCGGTCAGAGCAGCACGCTCTGTTTTGTGTAACTATTTTTAAATCCCGGTAGCTCTGCAACCACATGAGCTAGCGCAATAATTTTTTTTGCATATGAAACCGGAGGAGTTGTACTTACATCTTATGCCATCAGCTTGTCCTCGGTCACAGTTTCCTTCCACATATAGCTTTGCAAAAACTGCATAAAAAGCACTTGCAGCAACAAAAACATAATATTCCAGAAACACGCTTTGCCGATCCGATCAGCTGTTCATAACACTTCCTACATTGGATTGGACGTCAGCTCGAACTATCGCATGTCCGCCATGATCTGGCCGAAACCGGAAGTGACGTCATTTTCGCGGAAATGTAGTTTTTTACCGTCCGGGCCTCAATGAGCCTATACTGGTGTTTTTAAAAGTTATGTTTGACTTTATGACTTTGTGTTGTTTCTGGGATGCTTAGGACTCATATTGCACTGCTGGAAATAGTTTATTTTGATGCATATGCTGCTTTTTTGCAAATTTGCATTATAATATTTATTTTCGTTTTTCCTGCAGTGTATAAAAATTGGTGTATTTCAAAAATAAAACTATGAAGACACTCAAAATAAATTTCCTGTGGTGGGAAACTATTTTGTGCAACTTTTTTGTATTTACAGTTTTGAGGGATAAGCCTCTTAAATTTCTCTAACTAGAAATATATGTTAAAAAAACAAAAACGATTTTCAATTTTTTTGTAGTTTATTGCACTTTTTTGCAATTTATGTAATTACTATGCACTTAATTCATACATATTATTAAAATCTAGGCTGTAATGGTTGTATTGATGTATAGCAACTTGAAATGCTCCCAAAAATGTCTCCACAGCATGTAAACATATAATATAAGCTCTGGCGGACTTGGTTCTATGGTAGGTCTTAAAGGGTTAACTTGTAGGTGTGCAAGCTTTCGTTTCTCTCCTAAGGAATCTTTGCTTTTACAGTCCACGTGTTTGTTGTCATTCACCTCTGTAATGCTGAGAGTGCATTATGTGTCCTGTAACTGACCTCAGTAACTGCTCTCGTCTTTTTCATCAATCTAGTTGCTTTATGAAGTGAGGCAGTGGAGCTAGCTTTGTGTGGAAACACAGCTAGCCTGTTTATGCCACTGATTGTTATTGTTGTTGTTGTTTTTAAATGAAGATGTAGGGCTGTGCTCAGCCATTGTAGCAACAGATACTAGTCCTTACAGGACAGCAAACATGAATTATAGATTATGATGCTGTAAATAAACAAATATGAAGTATTTCTCAAACATATGCAGCAGTAATATTAATCCATCATCTCTGCTTACTTTTCTGTAAAAGTCATCTGATGGAAACGTACAAAGCCAGCAAACTATTTAAATGATAATGGTCTTTATGCAGGTGAACTCCTCTCTCATAGCGCTTACATGTATTATTCTTTGTTTAGACATGCCATGTTGGTTTGCAGAGACTTTCCTGGTTGACAAGGAGCCATTTGGGTGCGACTACATTAGTAAATACAATTTGCAGTAATTACATGATACAATATTTGATGGACATCATTTTCCTTTGATTTCTGACTTTGTTTGAGTAAATGTAGCCACCACAGCTTTAGAGCTGCTGGTGAGTTAACTTTGGCTTTGGTTAAAATGCTTTGGGAGCCCCAACCCCCCCAAATTTTCTCTGTCAAGGAAGATGCATCCTGTGGGAAGCTGTAAAAGTATACATGTACCACAGGATCAGGTTGCACTGTTTCACTTCGATCTGTGTATTTTGTTTGTCTGCAGGGTGTAAAATGAGATTCTCTAGACCTCCAAACATAAAACACACCACACTTAATAAATATACAAACACATTTTATCCCCATCATCTTACAAGCTTTCATATTTGATATGCAAGTAACAATTACAGCGAGGACATCATTAATCACAACAGGTGATAAATCAAAATGTGGCTCTTATCCAAACTGTCAACAGCAATAAACTTGTGCTCCATTCAAAGAAAGCTGCATTGCTCAGTGACCCCACAAACTGCCCTCACTCTTTTGTTTTCTTAGCCTTTCTCACACAGCTACAGTTTCTCGTCCTCACCCAGGCCTGCTTTTCCCGTCTCCATGTCTGCCACCGGCTTTGCTGTCCAAAGTGTTTTTAATCAGCCTGTCTGCCAACAACCCCCGACTTCCCCACATGCTAACTTCTAAGGCAGCTTTTTTTCCAACTTGCTGGGGCGAGAGGGGGAACGTCCAGTTTAATGGGCTGCGACGCCAAATACAGGCATAACCCAGATTCACCCAAAGGCATGTACGCGGACGAGTAACGCCTCTACTAAACGCTGACATGTCACCGATTCCAAAACTGCAAATTTCATCACGCTCCGAACAAAATTCACTGAACCAACCATGAACAAAGACCAAAATTACGCATCACATTTGGAAAAACAGCAGCACAAACTTTGTCTTACTTGTGCTGTCTTGCATCCAAAACAAATGCTCATCGCTTCGCAGTGACGTTACCGTGATTCTATTGGCTCAAATGATTAAAAGGGTCAGTCGTGTAAATCGGGCAATAGAAGCTGAATTTAAAATGACTGATTTTAATGCACAAAAACCGTCATGTTTTATGAAAATGTGTCAACATCTGAACGTCGGTGTTGTAACAAACTATAGCTTTATCTGTCCAAAGGATCAACGGGAATTATTTCCGTATCCAACGTCGACCATTTGGGTGTCGGATTTCTTGCTGGCTGCTCTGAATGATGTCAAAGTAAATGATTACGGGGGAAATGGATTCACTGCAAACTTCATTTCAACATTGTTATTAACAGACGTGTGATTTAACGATTGATGAGAGAGCTTTGTGAGCGCGCCAGCAGATGTAATTTTCAGTTTCTGTGCCCTTATTGTAGACATAATGATTTTAATTGCTCGTTGTTTGTTTCGTGTGTTGTGTCCAGAGCGCTCTAATGGTTCTGCATCCATCCAGCAGCTGATGATCGCTGAGAAACACAGACTGATTATTTTTAGTGGATTTATCAAAATGAGAACATGAATCCACCTTTGCACTTTGAAGTTGAGACAATATTTGAACAAATATTTCATCTTCTTGGATAAAAAAAACCAAACAGATAATGAACATGGACAAAAATGTACTCGACTATTTAAAATCAGACCTGGTGCTCATGACTCAAACCAGCTTAGTTTTAGTGCAGAGCCGTCTTATCGAAACACTTAAACATTTACGACCTGCTCTTATCTTTCTCACTGAAGTGAGAGACTTAATCACTCAAAAATCTAAAGAGCTCTCCAAGGTCAAAGACGTTTGGATGCCCTTCAGAGCAGCAAAGGATATTCACTCAGGTCAAGAGCAGAGTTCACCTAAACCTGTTTCCTCAAACCTTCTGTTTTTGAGCAGTGGCTCCTAAACACTAAACAATGTTGTTGCTGCTCTTCTAGCTAGTTTGAAGTGGACTCTGTTAGATCAGTCTGAGAGGACAATTTAATCCCAAATGCATAAAACCTGTTGATGGTTGTTTATTGGATATTAGAGGTGGGAATCACCATACATCCCACGATACGATATTATTGCAATTTTTAAAAATATTTTGCGATATTCAGATTCTGTACATAAAGGTAAACTTTATCAATATTCATTTTCTCTAATATCAAAGTCTCACACTCAGTCTTTCTCTCATTTCAGTTTGATTGTTGACAAACTGAACGGTTTGTATTACAGTCTAGTCCAACTTAACTGAATCAACCATCTGGTACAATTATAGCTATTCTGAACTATGCAGTTTATGAAAACTATGCAGCCCCTTCAGCAACTGAAGAATCTGAAAGTAAATTAAAACAAAATATAATTTTACATTAAATAAAAAAGTTTTAAACTTAATTAAAATAAAACATGTCTTAAATTAAAATAAGTAAACTGTCATGTTTATTGCTGCCATAAACAAGTTAAACACATTTGGACAGTGAAGGAATGTCAGGATTCTTGCTCAGAAAAAGGATCAACATGCTCTGAAGTCAGAGCACAAAAACCTTTTTGTAACAAAGTATCGATTTCTGCTGTCCCTGTATCCATACATTATTAGCAAACAAAATATCACCATACTACACAGTATCCATTTTTTCCCCCACCCCTAGTGGATATACTGTCATGTTATAGAGAAATACCCATGATTCAGTTATACAGTTGTCAGTTTGCTAATCCAGTATTGATCTAGCAGTATACTGGTCTTTTGTTGTCCCACAGCTATAACCATTAAATCTGCTGGTCGTTTATTTCAAACCATATGTTTGAATCCTCATAATTGCAACCTTCACACTTAAGATATGTTGTATGTATATATCTAATCTATATATTTAAAAAAAATACTTTAATATGAGTGATTATTTCTCCTTTGACCTGATCTTGATATGATCTTGCTTACCTGCTGCTTTAAGTTCTCTTCAAGCGACTGTAACTAAATTACCCAAATCACTGTTTTCAGGAGCTTGTGGGTATTGCAGTGTGGAAATTGCACGTCCAAAATTGCAGTAGACAGAAGTGGCATCTGACATGATTGTCGGTTTTTTACTGTTGCAGCTGTGATTCTGGGCAATTTGAAAGCCAAGCATAAGAATCCCATTACATCAATATCAAGCAACATTACTGTATGTTGCAGTGTGCTGCTGTTTAACTGGATTCCAGTGTAATATGTTTCATATATGCTGTGGTGCATGTCACATAACTGGTTTGATATTTATAATTTCAGTGTTCATGTAACATTAGGTGGATTGTTACATGTTACAGTGAAGAACCTTTAAAGAAGACAGTGTTTAAGTTCACTTGCAGTACCCTGGTCAGTATGACTCTGGGAGGGGATGTTGCCCTCTTTCTTTAAAGATCCATCAGCTTATGGGAAACTCGGCAGTCTGTGCATCATACTGTCAATATTTTCCAGGAGATTTAGACGTGTAAGATAGACATGGGGAATGTCGGGAAGTTAAGACCCTAAGGAGGAAGAAAAATACACACATGTTGTTCAAAGGTTTCAGGTTTCTTACTTTCGATACATCTTTCTATAAAGTTATCTTTATTTTTGGCCCCAAAACAATAAGAAAAAATAAAGTCAAATCATTATAAAAGATTAAAAGGAGAACGTCGGCTGCCCAGATGAGCTTGAAGAGATTCAAAATCAAATCACATATGGCAGTAAAAGCATTTCTTCTGTCCAGTGACTGAACAGGAAGAATCACCAGCTGTGGTTGTGACACCCAAGAATGCTTCAGCTCCCCGGTGCAGTTTTCATGTAAACAGAAGTGTAACCTGAGACTGCAGCATGTGTACAATATAAACACAGTGAAGACCTGCTTGTAAAAAGATTGTTACAAAGCCTGTAACAGTTTTGCATTAGGAGGCAAAAAAGTAATAATTTTGTTTTTTTGTTTTTTTGCTTTATTTAAAATGAAGCAGATAGTTTATGAGATTAACAACAAAAATATTTTTTTTTAAAAAAAGCAACAAAATTACCAATTAAATCAAAAGTGATGTCGTGACTCCTCACCTGCTCTCGACCAGAAGAACACATATGAATAAATCACTGCTTCAAATGAGCCACTTGTTTTGATTTCTGTGTAATGATCCTCGTCAACATACACGAGACACGGTGCCTAAAGCCCATGAAAACATTGTTTTTATGCTTTTTATTTTTTAAACAATGTTAAAACAGTATGCTAATGTACCAAAAAAATCATAATTATTTTGCAAGTGGTGTAATTCTGACACTTTGCACCGAGGACAGTATGATGCTGTTTGAGTCAAACTCCTTTAAATCAAGAAAAATGTAAACCTCTCATATGAAAATGAAACTGCAGTAATTTAAGTGAAAAGTGAGTTGTGCTGTTCACAGTGTACTAACTTTAACAGCTGCTGCTTGTTTTGGTGCTGAACTAATCTGGAGGCGCAGTTGTTGATACCGGGTGCTTTTTGGTTTTCTATTGTAGTCTCAGTTCTGCATTAGCTGATCGCTTTTAAAAGAAAGCTTGAACTTAAACAAACCCTCGCAGCCTAACTGACCCATTTTAAAGTGTAGGTATTGTTTCAGGTCTGTGTCTGGGTGACGGTGGGTTGTGAGAGGTGGGGAAACAGGGGTGACCTGGAAGCTATACAGTGGATTGCTGGGTGGGTGTATGGGTGGGTGTGGGCTCAGGTCTGTAGATGCATTCATACGGCTCCTCGTGTAAACAGGTGTGAAGCAGCAGTTTGCTGACGGTCGTAGTCAGCCTTCACAAGTTTGCGTAATGTTTAAAACACCAAATCCAGTGACGCACATCGAGGGAGTGAGTCATCAAATGGAGAAATCGGGACCATCTTTTGTCATCACACACACGCAATTCACTTTCAGCCACACACGCACCCACAGCACCACGAACACACCCACAGTGGCTTCCAAAGAGAGCTTCATATGTCACGCTTAAGGTTGCTTTCTGCATTCAACACAGGCTCATAATGTTTGTAAAGCAGATTGCGTTATTCTTTGTGTGCGTTATTCTTTGTGTGCGTTATTCTTTGTGTGCGTTATTCTTTGTGTGCGCGCATTGAGGTCTTCAATAAGGGGCCTGGAGCCATTTGCATCCGCCGTCCACTTCATTCATCTCGACTGCTTAAGAGTGGAGATGCAACAATGACTCTGCCTCCATCAGCTGCAGCGGCTCAAGGTCCTCGCAGAATGTCGCAGTGCAGATGCAAACATGTGACCGTGGTTTATGGCAGCTAGGAGTCTTTAACTCAGTGAGACCAGTGCGAGGCTGCCGGAGATTTAAAGCGGTACATTTAAGGGGCTGTTTTACCTTCCTGGCACCTCACAGGGGCGAATGATAAATGAGTGTCTGTTTAGGGGGAGCTGAGCTGCTGATGGTTATTGTAGCTCGGGATGTGATGGTTATTAGCTGACTGAAGGATTCAATATTGCAACCCCTTGTTGGGTTTTTTGTTTAAATGAATTAGTGATGTTATCACTATATTACAGCGCTTGTGTAACACAGCAGACACGCCTGCGGCTGCATCTCCTCTGCTAATACACAGATTGCATGTTGTCGATGAGAAAGATGAAGTTATTTGATCTATAAAGTATTTGGATGCCTTTTGTCAAAATAAGCAGACATGTGGGGTTATGGGTGGATAATATAGCCTCGAAATAATATCGCAGTATTTCAAGAATATATTTCTATTGATACGGGAAAAATGTTTTATTGGTGTTTGCAGGCAGCGGGATTTATAACGACCTGTAAGGTGTTATAGCCTCGCCTTGTCCCATTGTTGTGCACACTAGGACATGTAAAGCTGTTGTATTGTTTAAGCAATAATATTGTCATATGGCATTTTTTATATCATGGAGAATTTAGACCACCTATATTATAATCTGTCACAACCCTATAGAACAGTACATAATAACATATTTGACCTATGAGTAAAGAAGGCTGCTAATGCTATCCACGCTCTGAGTAACGAAACTCGTTCTTTTAACTTCCATGTAATAAATCTAAAAACAGTCTGGATGGAGGATTGGTTAGAACAGAAAGGAAGTCGCGGTGTTGACGGCACACTGCACAATCTTTTCCTGTTTTTGCTGTCTCACCTTTAACAAGAAGACTAAACTGGAAATGCTCCCAAATAGTTGACAAGCTACACTTTACTAGATGCTGGATAGTCACCATGTTTAACAGCTCAGTGTGACATGTTTGTGTATCGTTGTATCGATGTAATAGTAAGACCAGCTTTCTTTTTGTTTTCCTCGGGATTCTAGGATTTATAGTTTTAATCTTTAAAAGGGTAACTTTGGTTTCGTAACACTGAATACTGGTCAAGCTGCATTCCTGTTCTCTTGTTCATGGTAGATACTCACACTGTGACACCAGTGTTGCAACATTACAGTTAGCAAGAAAGCTAAATGGTTCCTTTAAACAGCTGCTTTTTATTGCCAAGTGCAGCTTTTGGGCAAAGCTGAAGGTCAAATGTTTCAATCTGAGCTCAGAAACAAAGAGGAGACTGTTCAGGTGACTGACCACAGACTGTTCTGAGGTCAGTCACCTGGACGTAGTTGTCACAGTAACAGTTTTCCAGCCTTGGAGTCTCCAAGTTTCTGCAAAGTTCCTGCTAATTTCATGTGCTTGCTTTGCCTTTGTGTCATCTTGTCCTCGGGGACATTTCATCTTTCTCTGCCCCCCAGTGTGAACGAGGGACTGAGTGAACCTCTGAGAGAGCAGAAGGGAAGCAGGGGGTAAAGAAAAAGATGAAGCAAGGCAGAGATGGAAAAGCAGAATTAAAATCTTTACTCTCCCACATGGTTATCCTGTTACATCAACTCTCTTTTCCTTCGCTCTTCAACACATTTCCATCTGTCATCTGTTTCTTTCTTTTAAATGCACACTGTACTGGTTTGACCTCATGTTTGGTTTGATTTCATTTTCTCCTCCATTTCCTGCTCTCATATCTCGATCGGATAAAAGGCTGATTGATTGTTTTTGATGTTCGGAGCCGGATATTCCCATAAAAGGTTTCAAAGCAGAATTTCTCGTCTGTCAGTCTCTGAACTGTATTTTCTGCTCGTGTCTTTGTTGGTCCCTGTTTCACTGGTTTTTCACACATTTCTTTTTAAAACAAACCGTAGGCCACAGTACAGGCAAACATGCAGTGTAGTGAGGTTACCGCTACGGGCCCAACAAACGCTCATTAACAACAACATGTCCACTAAAGCAGTTTGGGATATGTCATAGTCAGGAATCTCACCTGACATAACTAAGAAATCCGATGATCCCAAAATTCTGACAACTTCGTGGATAAACACAGCAACAGGTGACTGACTGGAGCTACCTCCAGTCAGTCACCTGTTGCTGTGTTTATCTGCACCACCACCTCATGAAGTCGGGCAGATTCTAGACCGGCAACCTGCATCAATACTTCCACGCGTATGTAAATGCCAGCCCACCTCCGAGAGGGTCACATGATGTGGGATGACTTATAAAGGTGCCACCGCTGGTGTGAATGATCAGCGTCAGTGAGCTTTAACATCGTCACAGTTAGATAATCATTAAAATTACAGATATGAGAGGCATTAATTTGTCGTGTAACCCTGAGCTAAATTGCAAATACATTTATTTCCAAAATCTTAATTCAGTTTAGGTCTGATGACTCCGGGTAGAGTAAGATTAGAGATTTGTCTTCTGTTCACCCTACGAGCTCCTCCACGTACTTCAAGCCTAATTAAATTTACTGGCACTAATACAAGGAGAAAAACTCTGAAGGCTCTTGAGCAGCTCGTACAGAAAATCAGCACGTAGCACACTTGCTCTTATAGAAATGTCAAGGACTGAGATCTCTGTGGGTGCAGCTCAAGACGAACAGACATCACCTTGAGGCTGAAACGAAACAGTGACAGAATCTGTATGCATTTGTTTCTGACTTGTATAGTACGACAACCCCATCACATGGATGCTGTTTATCACACCAAAGCTGGCTGTGTGGGATTCGGCCTGACAGACGATGTCTGTGTGGACTGTGTGTGTAGCGTTGGTATTTGCTGTGTCAGCAGGGTCTCTGGTGGCGTGTTGTTCAGAGAACTATCATGGAAAATTCCACTGGACATGGGTTTTATCTAGTGTGTGTGTGTGTGTGTGTGTGCGATGTAGAGTGGCTATTGTTTGAGTTTGTAAGAGAGACAGAAGTGGTCCCACTGGAAATCCATGAACATATTTTGTGTTGAAAATATTGTTTCAGCTCATCTATTTTTAATGCAGCCGTTCATACCAACCGTGTAATTTCACTGGACGAATTTCATTTTTCCAAGATTGATTGATTTATGTTTTTGTTTAGTTTTTTAAAATACAAACAAACTGATCTGACCAATCAAAACGCGCTTCAGTACTGAATATACAATGATATTTAAAATAATACATTTTTAACCTCAGATACACTGTTACAAACTGCTTTGGGTAAGTCAGTTCTCTATGGTTTCTCTGCCTCCTTAGATACAGTATCAACTCTGCCAACAAGCGCTGAAACTGCCTGAAATATGCATGAAATCGGTGGTTATACAGCTTCAAGTCCTGAATCAAACCGAGCTGCCTTTGCATGAGATGAACCCAGAATCTCAGGTTCTTCTTTTTTTTGTTCCAGAAAAAAGCAGAAAAGTTACATTAACTAAACTACAATGCACACTAACTATTAGGGCTGGGCTATATCATACCGTTCACGGTAATAATGTTGGGCAACGATAGGAAAATGAAATACTGCGATAGAATATGGGTAAAACGCGCATGCGCAGTGCCTTTGTTTACATACGCGCACGGCGGCGACGCAGAATGAGAAGAGCGAAAGCGGATCGTTGAAGGAAACGGATGAACCAGAACTGGTTTATAAAGTGCTGCAGCTTCACTGGTGTGGAACTGGTTTAGCTTTCGTCCGTCAGATACACAACAAAACACTATTTTTGGTAGAGCATGCTAGCGGGCCGTCGTTATTACCGTGTTGTTTGGAAAATCCTTTGATTTTTCTGAAAGTCGACAGAGCCCCTTATAATCCCGTGTGCCTTATGTATGAACTCTGGTTGTGTTTACTGACCTCGAGACGATTTTATGTGCACGGCGCTCGAAAATCTGTCAAATGTTTCAGTACGACTTTGCTAAGCTACGAAGCCGCACCGCTTGATGGATACTCGGAGCATTACGGCTATCGTAGGCGGAGCCTCGCGGAGTGATACGTACTGTGCTTCAACATAATGTTACCGTATTCTGTGTGTATAACCTGTTTTTAAGTGTTGTGGATATTATACATGGTTATGCTGAGGATATGTCAGCCAGTTTCCACTGGAAATGCCTTTTGGTTAAACTGTCAGCAACGAATTTGCATTTGCACTGTTACATTTTTATATAACTTTAATGCACATAAAAAAACAGCTGCTTGTTTAAGTGAAAATACATTGATGGGGTTTTTTGCACTAATAAAGTTGTGGAGTTGTAAAGTATTTTGTCTAGTGTCAATTATATCGTCAGTTATATCGTTATCGCAAAGTTTCAAATGCATATCGTGATAAATATTTTTGGTCATATCGCCCTGCTCTACTAGCTGTACACTCCAAACATGCTAAATGTCACAAATCTGTCGCCCTCCCTTCAAAATACACAACTGCAGCCTGGGACACAGCGGACAAGAAGTCATTCCTGTTGTCCTGCATGTCTGTAGTTTGAATTAAAGCAGAGTCACATGATCATATACTTGAGGAGGCATGGACTGCAACACACAGTAGGATGCTTATGTGTCCGTATATGTGTAGCATGGAAGTGCTGAACTTCCTTTGAAATGCTAAAGTGTTGAATAACTGAGTTATTATTACTAAACTGAATCTGCGTCTTTACATTTTGATGTTTCATCAGCATCGCAGCAGGTTACTAATGCTTTGCGACACAGACTCACGTGGCAGCCTTTCAAATCGATAAAATTAGAGTCCGGCTTCTTCGTAGATCTGGTGCCAGTAAATAGAGCCTTCTTAGTGAGTGACAGCTGGATGCCGTCTGATTTAAATCTGACGTCTGGAGTGTGTCGTTCCCCTGAAGATATGGACGTAGCCAGGTTTGGGTTTTTTTCCCAGACCCGAAGGATCGAGTGTAAGTGATCTGCTAAGGCTTTCAAGCGACGCACAATCACAGACGAAGATTTTCCCATCGTTGCTAAGTAATACGTTTTTGACACCAAAATCAGAGTTGCTGTGGGATCATTTAAGAATCAAATCTGTGGATTCCTTTGAAACATCACTATGAAGCATTTTGGATGTAAGAGTGTTCAGATTTCAATAGATGATGACGAGGTGGACTAATCTGGCACCTCTGAGGAGTTATTCATGCTAAAGGGAGCAGTGATCTCTAAGGTCAAGGCTGCATTCGCTTATACAACTAAAGAATATTGCAGCTTTAATTTTCAAACATTAATAAAAAAGATAATGTTTCTGTGTAGTTTCACCAAGTCTGACAAGTTTTCAAGGACGATGAAGTGTTTTCTTATTCAAATAAATATTAATCTTAACAAAGCAACGCATCCCTTGGATCAGCGGTCCCCAACCCCCGGGCCTCGGCCCGGTACCGGTCCGTGAGTCGTTTGGTACCGGGCCGCGAGAGTTGAGGCTCAGGTGTGAAATGTATAGTTTTCAGGGTTTTTATCGGTTTTCAGCGTTATTTTGTTATCGTTTTTATCGTTAACTCGGTTTTCCTGGGTCTTTTCACGTGTGTTATGAATAAATCTTCTTTTTTTTCGGTACCGGTACTAGTTTTATTTTGTTGTATTCATCCGCGACACCTTAAAGGCCGGTCCGTGAAAATATTGTCGGGCATAAACCGGTCCGTGGCGCAAAAAAGGTTGGAGACCTCTGCCTTGGACGATACTTGTAGCTTGACTGAATGCACACACACACTTTGTTTAGTGGCATCATAAATCGTCCTGTTTGTCTTCGTGAGCAGATGATTCCACACGTCGGTCAAACTGACAGTAAGCATAAAGATTTGACTCTTAGCAGCCTTGTAGGCGCCGACTGTAACCTTCGTTCTTGTGTTGCAGAGAGTTCGATGCCAGCTGGTTTTTGTGACTTTCCTATAAAGATCGGTGCATGCATGTCGGGTCTGTTATCACGTGTGGCCTCCTTACTGTCCCCTGCTCTTATCTGGGGTATTTCTTTTTGATTAGTGTTGCATATATAACAATGTACTGTGAGAGAAAAGGGCCAGTTTTTACAATGACATTATTACAATAATGGTTTTTGCTCCCTTTTTATAAATGCAAGCTTCCACTGCTGGTACATGAACGTGTTCAGCTTTACTGTTTTTACAGCAGCACGCCAAAACGCACACACCATCACACACTTTCTGATGCCAGTCTACAGCTCCACCACATCCCAGAGTTGCTCCACCTTTGAGATTGAGATCTGGTGACTGTGGAAGCCACTGGAGTTCGGTGAACTGATTGTTCTGTCGCAGAACCTGTTTGGCATGATTTTGTTTGTGTTTAGCTTCTGAGATCAGACAAGAGCAGGCATGCTCAGGGTGGCCGAAGCAAGGCTGAAACAAAAGGAGGCAAATATAAGTTCACAACTGAAACAATGATGTAAAACACATTAACCCTTTAAAACCGGTCGGAGCAGCACGCTCTGTTTTGCGTAACTATTTTTAAATCCCGGTAGCTCTGCAACCACGTGAGCTAGCGCAATAATTTTTTTTGCATATGAAACCGGAGGAGTTGTACTTACATCTTATGCCATCAGCTTGTCCTCGGTCACAGTTTCCTTCCACATATAGTTTTGCAAAAACTGCATAAAAAGCACTTGCAGCAACAAAAACATAATATTCCAGAAACACGCTTTGCCGATCCGATCAGCTGTTCATAACACTTCCTACGTCCATCAGCACGAATTATCGCATGTCCACTATGACCTGCCCGAAACCGGAAGTGATGTCATTTTCACGGAAATGTAGTTTTTTTACCATCAGGGCCTCATGAGCCTATACTGGTGTTTTTAAAAGTTATGTTTGACTTTCTGACTTTCTGTGTGGTTTCTGGGATGCTTAGGACTCATATTGCACTGCTGGAAATAGTTTATTTTGATGCATATGCTGCTTTTTTGCAAATTTGCATTATAATATTTATTTTCGTTTTTCCTGCAGTGTATAAAAATTGGTGTATTTCAAAAATAAAACTATGAAGACACTCAAAATAAATTTCCTGTGGTGGGAAACTATTTTGTGCAACTTTTTTGTATTTACAGTTTTGAGGGATAAGCCTCTTAAATTTCTCTAACTAGAAATATATGTTAAAAAACAAAAACGATTTTAATTTTTTTTGTAGTTTATTGCACTTTTTTGCAATTTATGTAATTACTCTGCACTTAATGCAGACATATTATTAAAATTTAGACTGTAATGGTTGTATTGATGTATATCAACTTGAAATGCTCCTAAAAATGGCTCCACAGCATGTAAACATATAATATCAGCTCTGGTGGACTTGGTTCTATGGTAGGTCTTAAAGGGTTAAGAGTAGTGAAGAGTCACGGGAAATCCTCCAGGAACCTGAACTTGGTGATGCACAACAGTTCAATTCACTTAGGTGACAAATAACAACAACAGTCACCTCAAGTTGCTTTATATTGTCAGGTAATGACCTTTTAACAATGGAGAGGAAACCCCAAAAATCATGAGCAGCACTTTGGCAACAGCAGGAAGGAAAAACTCCCTTTAAACAGGAAGAAACCTCGGGGAGGGGCGGGGGGACACAGCACCTTCTTCCTGTAGTTACTTTTGTTGCTCCTGCCACAGAAACATCCAGCCAATAATAATAATGGCCTGAACATTATTTCTACTGACGCATTTTGCTTTGCGTCACTTGGACTTTGCTCTGTAATCACAAACTCGTGATTGAGACCAGAGTGAAAGAACTACAGGTTTGAAAATGCTGGAAAATTATGACAAATTTAAAAATATTCATTTTAAAAATTCAGTTCCAGCATTGTTTTAAGGAAGAGCCCAGAGCAGAGTTTGTAGTGTGTTATGCAGGAATGTGATCGTGATTAACAGCAGCAGTAGTAACACGAGGTGAGCTAAATCTGCACCTTATCTTGTTTGAGTGCTGTGTCTTATCTGCCACTTTCCCCTGTTCCACCTCCTCTCCTTGAAAAGATCCTCTGTTTTGTTTATGTCTGTTCTCTCTGTCATCCTGTAAAAGCTTTTCCTTTTTTCCTTTTTTAACTTTAGCGGCTTGCTATTCCTTTGGGAGGAGGTTGCTTTGGTCACAGTGTAAACGGGCCTGACAGACGTGTTGATGGTCATAAAGGAAGCGCGCTGTCCTGAGGGGCTGTGATTACATTAACCTCGTGTCTATTGAGTTAATCAGACACCGTGCTCGCTCAGAGCTGTGCTTCAAAGCCGTAAAGTGTGTAACTGCTGCCAGAGCCTGTAGCTGGTTCTTAAAGCAACTTGCTGTGTGCTGAGCAAACTCTGATAAATATATGAGCAGATTTTGGGATCAAAGATTAGAGCGCTGATCATGTTCAGATATTTAGAGCGTGGTGCTGTAGTTTTGTGTTCATTGGCAATAGTCTGTGCTGTTGTGGTGTTTTTGTTTATCTGCAGCTGTTCCAGAGACATCCGCAGTTGTTTTCCAACCTTTAAATGGCTGTTATTGATCCTCGGTTACAGAAAGCAGCTCATTAATCCATCTGAACAAGCATCCAGCTTTGATGTGCCTTTGTGCTATTTGATCGTTGTGACTCTTCTCTTAGGAAGATGCTGAACTTCTAGATTGTTATAATGCAAACTGTATTGTCCTTTGAGTGTTTTTGGGGCGGGCTTAGTGAGCAGGTCTGACTGTGAACCCACATGCTTATTGGTGAATGACTTGTTTGACAAGTCATTAGAAAACAAGCATATTTTATAACATGGATTCTTCTTTTTGGCCAAAACTTTTCAAAATGACATTTTATTCGGTGACGGTCTGAGCAAATAAATTAAATAAAAGTTGTTGTCCCGTTGGCTTCTATAGGACAAAGATATCGCCATCATGTGGCCTTGAGATAGACTGCAGCTCGCTCGACCATCCCTCCAATAGGTCAGACTGTCTTCTGGCCACCTCTATATTTGTGTTGACCCGTTCATTTATTTTTAAAAAGCCAGTTTAATCACTTTTATATGCTGCTAGCTTAAGTTATACCAATATACCATAAATTATGAGTAGATTAATATTCTATAAGAGCGAGCTGAGCGTAAAAGCGAAGCTCTCAATTTACCGGTCGAGCTGTGGTCACGAGCTGTGGGCAGTGACCGAAAGAACGACACCGTGGGTAAAAGCGGCAGAAATGAGCTTCCTCCAAAGGCTGGCTGGCCTCTCCCTTAGAGATAGGGTGAGAAGTTCGGCCATCCGGGAGGGGCTCAGAGTAGAGCTGCTGCTGCTCCACATCGAAAGGAGTTGAGGTGGTTCGGGCATCTGACAAGGATGCCCCCTGGGCGCCTCCTGGGTGAGGTGTTCCAGGCATGTCCCACCGGGAGGAGGCCCCGGGGCAGACCCAGGACACGCTGGAGAGATTATATCTCTCGGCTGGTCTGGGAACGCCTTGGTGTTCCCCCGGACAAGCTGGAGGAGGTGGCTGGGGAGAGGGAGGTCTGGGCTTCTCTGCTTGGGCTGCTGCCCCTGCGACTCGGCCCCAGATAAGCAGAAGCAGATGGATGGAGAATATTCTATATTCTGAAGTCTGTATCACAAAAAATAGTTCCTAAAAAAAGTTCTTGTGAGAATGTGTCAGTCTGTCTCATGCTGCGTGTTCAATGAGGGGAAACTTTGGCCTGGATCTCCCCCACGCTGTCCAGAACGGCTGTGTGGAAACACCTTTGCACCGTGGGACATCTGCTCCACTTTCTTCTGCAGCTTTACTCAGAAACACTGGCGTTCGCAACCTCGCTGAAGTTCTCCTGGTTGTATTTGTTTAACATTCTTGCGTCTTTCTCTTTTCTTCTTTTTTCTTCTTTCAACCAGAGATGGCACCATACCACTTTTTATGTCCGATACCGATATCATAAATTTGGATATCTGCCAATACCGATATGAATCTGATATAGTGGTTTTAATCAATAAAACTGTTTTTTTTTTTAATATCTTGCTGCATTTTGTATGAGTTTATACTCAAGTTTAAATAAACAACACTAAATCTATTCTGTTATATCTGTATGTAAAAAAACACACTGCACCCAAAATATTTTATAGATCAGCAACACTGATCAATCTAATAAAGTTAAACCTGCTCCATCCTCCCTATTCTGGTGTTTTAAAGAGTACTTAGCAGAAATATTAAGCAACCTAACTAATAGGGTTGCAAACTCCCAGCAAAAAAATAGGGAACCACCCCCCACCTCATGATGCTTAATCGATGTAATCAACTTTAATTTGATGCAGTGTGGGGAAAAAATGCACAGAAATAAATTATTTTTCAAGAAAAATTAAATAGATTCAACATCTTTCTTCTACAGAACTGCAAACTGCACAGATGGTTCCCAAAGGAAAAAGTACTATAGCTTACTAGGGTATATTAGACTTAACAGTTACTATATACAGTAATGGACTTCTATACATTTTACATCAGATTAAAACTTTGGGTGTCAGATTCAGATAATTATTTTTTAAAAGCTCGACATTTTAAATGAGAATAAGAAAGAAAAGTATGTCTTTGTGCCCCCTTTTCCCTGTTCATGCCCTATCGGCCCCCCTGGCTAAACTTTGCTAGATCCGCCCCTGCACAGTTACGTCAGCTGTAGAAAAAGATCCTGGTGTAGAAATAATATTAAATAAATTCTAACAACAGCTTATCAAGCTTAAACGTGCTGCTGTTGTTCAGCCGCTGGTTTCCTCTTTCTGGTGCAAAGTGAGCAATAAACAAAGAAGAGAGACGATCAGCTGATCATTGATCAGTTTCATGTTTGAAGTAGCAGCAGGAGAGAGAGAGAGAGAGAGAGAGAGAGGCAGTCGCTCCATATATCGGTTGTTAAGCTTAACGCAGGAACGCTTTACAGACATTCAGAGACAAACTTACACACTTGCTTTACTTCTCTCTGGGAAAACTTCCTCGGAGATGAAATGCTGGTTTGGTAGCGAAGCTACAAATACACACAGCCCTCTATCACGTGACCACACTGCTGCTACGTGCTACGGTTATGAGCCGAGTTGCGCCGTGTCGCAAGTTTTGTGAGGTGCTTTTTTGATATTTAATGGATCGGGTTACATTTTTTATTTCTCGCCGATATCCGATCCAGTCATTTAGGTCAGTATAGGACCGATACCGATACGTAATATCGGATCGGTCCATCTCTAGTTTCAACAACACAGCTGTGAAGGAGAAGCCGGCGCACGTTTTCTTTTCCACCTTCTCCTGATTGCTTGACGTGCAGTCGAGGGTGAGGTAACGGCTGATATTAGTCCTGTGCTGAGGTGAATAAGGACACTGTTGTCCTTCACCGTCTCTGTCAGGGCGCACCGGCGTGTACTCAAACTACTGTTGCCACGGCAACGAGATCCACGAGCACAGATTGTTTTGTACTTTTTGCAGGTGGAGGTGTGATTTGCAGTTTGAGCTGCTATTGAAGTGAAAAAGTGCAAGTAACACCTGTGAGACTGGCACACGTGTCTGTGTGTGTGTGTGTGTGTGTGTGTGTGTGTAAATGGAGAGAGTTAGGTAACCCTGTTCTTTGTAAGCATGCTGTGTGCTCTAAATCTCCTTTTCTTTCCCAGGTGGTTACCACACTCTGCTGTGCTCCCTTCTGAGCCCCTCCTCCCTCCCCATCCTTTGCTCTGCCTCTTCCAACATGTCCTCTCAAGACACTGCCATCAAGGGGTCCCGACCTGTGACCCCTCCACTGCCTTCTCCAAGATCCCCACGGTCTCCAGGTATAAACACACACAACGCCCTCTCATGTGTCACCTGACATTTAAGATTTTGCTCATTTTCAGAGCAAAATCTATCAACATCCTACAATGTGAATGGCACATCAGCACTTTAACGAGATAGCCTCGTCCATTTTGATGAAATTTATGTGTGGCCCCCACGTGCTCGCCTGACAACATGGGGGCAAGCTCCCAGTGAGATAACAGATGATGTCAGGGCTGATTGCTCCCCCGATCTGGACCAGAGCATCACTGAGCTCCTGGACAGTCTGAGGTTCGACCTGTTGGTGTCAGACGAACCCAAGCACGATGTCCCAGAGGTGCTCTGTTAGACTTGGGTCGGGTGAGCGTGGGGCCAGTCAGTCTCACTGGCCTCCACCTGTTCAACCATTGTTTCAGAAGTGTGTATTAGAGGGGTGACTGGTACAGAGTCCAAAATTCAAAGTCTCCAGAGAAAACAAAGACACTGATGGACCGTTTCCATATGCATGAGCCAAGTAAGTGCGCCATCAGAGTCATGGCCACATGTGTCAACAGGTGTCTGCTCTCCAACTGATCTATAATCATTTCTTCTGTATTAATGTGCAAGTGATGCTCAGCACGCCAGTTGATGGTCCTGTGCAGTCAGAAATATCAGAGTTGATTAAGTTTCATCAGAAGAAACTAGCAGAGTCATTTACATACAGAGTAAAGAAGCAAATAAGTATGAACTTAGGAACAGTGCACTGTTAGAGCGCTCGCTGTAAACAGATCAAACTACGAGCCGTTTGTGTTGCATTGATGTGAACCTACTGTGCCAGTTAACCCAGTTCTTGTTAATGTTATAGTGGTGGGATGGTTCACTTATAATTAAACGTCCCTGATGCTGTGAGATGTTTAATGTGACTGATTCATCGTGAGGGCGTCGAGCTCACACTGAGGTGGTTTACACACTGAGCATTAGCATCTCTCAGTCCGAGGCCACGCTTCATTTATTTGCACGTGTATTACAGGCACAGTTTCCCCGCTCTAACCGCTCGCCGTACTGCCGCATGAAATTTGTTGCAATGTAACACACTGAGGATTTTTCCCCCCCACTTCAGAATCTCTGCACCTCCCGGCCTGCAGACGCAGAGATCGCTCGCCTTCCCCTATGAGAGGCTACCTCATCCCCAGCCCTCTGCCCACACGCAGAAACAGGACCTGCTCAGCGTGAGGACACACACACACACACACACACACACACACACACACACATCTGTAGATATTAACGAGAGGAAACAAGTTCACAAATCTCGTGCTGGACGCTGCACGGTGATCAGTTCGTTAATCAGACGGTCAGATTAGCATGTTCAGTGAGACCTTCTGTGTCTTACAATGAAACACAGCTTTCATCGTTCGTGTCCTCTTCATGCAGCATGTAAATGATTAATATGTGCTGATGCAGACACACAGCAGTGCATGCCAGCACACCATCTGCTCAGTGTCAGTTTGTCAGCTGCTCTTCAGAAGACTCCATTTAAACATGAACTTTTAAACAACGAGCACATGCATTACTCTGTATTTGATGTCTTTTTTCACTCTGGGCTCTGTATGATGTAAACAAGAGTTTATATTCTGTGACTCATGCAAAGCTACTGTGGTTGTTGAAGAACATAATAACATCTGCTTCAAAGTAAATGTTTTTAAAAGCTCATTCAGGGCCAGCCCTGCAGCAGTCCTGACTTCCTGGCGAGCAGACAGGACGGAGCCAGCTGGTTAGCAGCCAACGACCTTTCAAAATAAAATGCTTATTTCATAAATGGCGGGTCTTCAAGTGTTTAAGAATCTTACGAGGGATCTGCTTCTGCTGGTTCATCAGTCTGTGCTCACGTCCCTCTCTCTGTAATGTGCTTCCTGTGTAGGACGGCTCGTGCATCGGAGGGACCCGTGTTTACTGGCGTGTGTAAATGTTTCTCGCGCTCCAAAGGCCATGGATTTATCACGCCATCGGACGGCGGCGCTGACATCTTTGTCCATATCTCAGAGTAAGTGTGTGTGTGTGCGGATTAATGTGTTCGTGGTCAGGTCGGCGTGGGGAAGCACCTGTGGCGTGGAGAGTGCCTCACACCGTCGTGCTGTGGGTGAAAGGTCAGGATGTGTTTGTTGCTCTGTCACTGGTGAGGTGTGTGTAGCTTTGGTTTGAAGTTTGTCAGCTGTAGGAGTGAAAGGAAACACACAGCAAGGCGACGCCGAGCGCAGGAGCAGAATATCTGATGACCTTCACTGCGCTACCTTTGTTATCACCCACAGGCCTGAAACACAGACGTCAGCGACGAACACGTAAACACCTGCGTTCACACAAACAGCTCATTGGATACTTTTTAAGCACAAAACAATAAAAGTTCACGAAGCCTTTGAGTGACTTTTCCACGTGTTTGTCGAACATCACAGGACCTCATCCTCATCCTCAGCACCAAGGCAACACAAGCTTAGTGATGTTTATTGATAATGTTATTGATATATTGATAGTAACCCTCCTCTGGCTCATTTTGACTGTTAAAGCTTTGCTGCCATCTATACTCTGTTCATGCGTTTTGCAGCCTTTGACACAAACGCACAAAATCTGAACTGCTGCATCTTTTTTTGTTGAGCTCTTATCAGAATCTAATCGATCGTTTTCTGGATTGAACGTGATTTTTAAATGCAGACTTGACTCATTAGCCTTCTCTGCTCCTTCAGCTCATAAATTCATTCTTTATTTTTAAGAATGAACCAAACTGTCGACTCAGCCCTAAAGGCGTTGCTATCCCACTCAAAGGTTTGTTTTGGTTTGTCAGACTTTGTGCAGGCGTCTCTGTGGGCCTCGTAATAAGAAAACATTTCAAATGCATGGTTGTGTTGAGTCGGGGTGTTGAAGTGCAGATTCTCAGCTGTAAGTAGAGCTGCTGAAGCTGTTGCAGAAATTGGGGCTTTTTATACGCGCTCACCTACTAAAGTTGTTTCGTGCATATTGGGAGGATGTGTTTTGTTATTTCTTCATAAATCAGCTGAAAGATCGTTTCAAGTGTGGGACTTTTTCTGCAAACTCAAAGCACAGGGTCCAAGGAGCTTTCAGTGCAAACCTGTAAGTGTGCAGGAGTGAGAAGGTAAAGATCTACTCCAGCTGGTAAGTTTGGCCTTAACATCCATGAACGTGCAGGATGATTGTGGAATCCTTTCCCAGGTGAAGAAGACTGTTGAGGAAAAATCTATATTATTATTTACCAGAAACAAACCAGTACTCAGCATGAAGTGGGAAGAAGTTAGTGAAGCTGAGACGCCGACCAGAGGGCAGCAGGTTAAACAGGTGGTGAGGTGCACGAGGTCACCTGTGGTAGCTGGTTTTCCTGCGACAGGAGGATCTGGTGAAGGCTTCCAGGGGTGGCTTTGATTTTTTTTTTTTTTCTTGGGGGGGTCGGTGTTATTTACCCTCTGCACAGCCTTCCTGTTCTAGTAATGGCCCCTGCGTACCAAACACCCAGGCAGCAGAGCACGCTCTCCACTGAGGCCAGCAGCAGCTTTCAGTCCCTCTGGACAGAGAAGGTGCAGCTGCTGCTGGGCCTCCTTTACCAGGGTGGTGGTGTTGTGGGACCAGGTGTGGGGGGGGGGGGGGGTGAATCAGACTTGTTAAAGCAGTATTTGATCAGATAAAACTAAGATGAGCCTGTACCAATAGGACAGTCATTAAAACAGAAAAGGTCACACAGTGGAGACGATGCATTCCTGCAAAATCTGAAAAATAAGCCTTTTATTGATTGTGTGTCTTTGTGGTCTCTGTGTGTTCAGTGTCTGCACTTTGAGCCCACACATCGTATCTGAACAACGTTTGATGCTGCTGGGTTTCTTGAATAATTGAAACGATGAGATGAGCGATGAGTCGTGCGCGTAGACGGATATGAAAACGAAACCACACGAGAATCCTGTTCATTAACTTTACACTAACATCTACAAAGAAAGCCTGAGAGCTGTTATAATCATACTGTTGCTTATTATTGTTCGTGTCCTCTTCAACAGGAAGTGTCTCATCGTCTGGTTTATCGTGTTTTTAAATCAGAGAGGTTTGCCTTTGTAGGCTCTCCTCTGCTCTGTGGCTAACTTAGTAGAACATGAGGCACAAACTGGGTGAAGGGAGTCAAATGGCCACATGAGAGGCAGAGTGATCGTTTGTCTCTACTTGAAAAATACTCAGCTGAAGTCCTTTTACCTAACGAACCTCTGCTGATGAGACTGAGCTGTGTTACTGAATCAGCCGTGAGCACAAAACTGTATTTGACTCCATCTACAGCTGATCCAACACTCGGGAGGCTGAAGAGTTCAGCGTGTCTGTAAAATCTGGGTTTGAACCCCTCTGTCTCTCTCTCCTCAGCATCGAGGGCGAGTATGTGCCGGTGGAAGGCGATGAAGTGAGCTACAAGGTTTGCTGCATCCCTCCGAAACTCGAGAAGATCCAGGCAGTGGAGGTGACCATCACCCATCTCAAACCTGGGACCAAACACGAAACCTGGTCGGGGCGCACCGTCGACAGCTGAACCTGAACCGCGCTGGTGGGAGGGAAGAGGAGTGGGTGGAGTCAGCATGATTGGGGGGGCGGGGCGGAAGAATGAAGTAAGGGGGGGGGATAAAAACCTGTGAGTGGTGGAGGAGCCAGAGGTGGTGCTGGTTTGAGTGGTATATGAATAGATTTCTGAGTAGAGGGAGAGACGTCACATTAGGTTAACTTTTAGATCCATGTTTAAAAACTGATAGTGAGATGTTTGAAAAAAGAAGTTTCCACAGATTTAGTTTGGAAGAGCTGACCTGGCTGCTGAAGACCCCGTGGACCCAGCACCATGGGTCTACAAACTCCACTGTGAGGCGTACTCCTCTGCACTTCTATCATGTGTGTTTGACATGTTTGGTTCAACAAGTGAATTAAAGAACTTTCACCTGGTACGACTGAGTGTTCCTCATTTTGTTTGTTTCTGCTGTGTGATGGGAAGGCTTTTTGTTTTTGATCTTTAAAAGAGTTTCAGCTCTGTGTGCTGAGTTGCATTAAGATCAGGACCACAGCAGGTCGGCCTGTTCTGTCTGACTGCTGAGTTTGATGTGCTCTGCACGCTTCCAGCTTCTGGGATCGATGCTACATTACCAGTGTTGGGACTAACGCGTTATTAAGTAACGCGTTACAGTAACTACGTTATTATTGTGGTAACGCGCACGGTAACTAGTTATTATGCCAAAACCAGGAACGCGTTACTCGTTACTGGGATTTAGACAGGCTCGTTATTCGTTACTTCGTGTGGTGGCTATCGCGGAGCTTCCACAGATTCAATAACATTAGCAAGTGGTGGAAGCAGCAGGTGGATGAAGGAAAAGGGAGGCAAGAGGAGAGACCTGAAGCGGCCGCTGGTCCGAGAGTGTCAGGTGAACTGAACTTCAGGTAAGAAGTTATGACCTGCAGTCTATCTGGGTCAGATATAAACCAAGTTTAGGTGGAGTTTATTTTCGTTATGCTAACTTTTTCCGTACTGCGTACTAGCTAGCATGACGGAGTTTCTATACAGCTGGGTGGGTGCTATGAAGTTAATGTTGAACTTTATTTTGTTCATAAGGTTAATTATTAGAGTTTCCAACCGTCCTGTAAAAAACGGAATCGTCTCGTATTCAGAGAAAATATCACACGTTTTGTGTTGAGCTGAAAATGAATTTTTTGAATGAATTTATCTTATTGAGGTGAAAATGAACACAGTTTGTCCCAGACTTCAGCTACAATGTAAAAGACACAAAGTTGGAGTTATTCTGTGTTTACGCTGCACAGTTGCTTCTTCTTCTCTCATCCTCTCCCCTCCCTCTCCTGTTTCAACTTCAATCATGAAACTGATCAATGATCAGCTGATCGGCTTTTCTCTCTTGTTTATTTATCGCCCACTTTGCGCCAGAAAGAGGAAACCAGCGGATGTCACGGTAAACAACAGCAGCACTTTTAAGCTTGATCAGCTGTTGTTAGAATTTATTTAATATTAATTAAGTATCAGCTGATGTTTGCTGGAGCCACAGCTGTAAACCTGCTGGTCATGATATCGGTTTGAATATGTGGTGAGAGGGAAACATGAAGATGAAACCAGGAGATGACAGCTGGTAACTGTGCAGGGGCGGGTTTAGCAAAGTGTTGCCAGGGTTCCATGTAGGGCATTAAAAGGGAAAGGGGGGCACAAGAAAATACTTTTCTTATTCTCATTTAAAATGTCTCACTTTTAAAAAAAATAATTATCTGAGTCTTACAACAAACGTTGATAGATTGATACATATATACCATCAGAACAGTGTACATCACTGTCACAACAGTGTTTATTTTCATTCAAAGGCTTTATGATTTTTCCTATAATGGCGGCCGGTCTCTAGTCAAAATGCCCGGGACGATTTTTTTTGTCCCAGTCCAGCCCTGTATGCAGCTCATCTGCAGTCTGGTGTTACCTACATCTTCATATTCAGAAGGCAGAATTTCCGAGTTCTGAGTACAATCGAAAACACCATGACTGCAGTTTTTGTTTGTTTGTGTTGGATGTAAAAAGCAGGCTAGGATAGAATCAGGCGTGGGATTTCTCTCGTGGAAATGTGCACATTATTTTTTCCTTTCTATTGGCAGGTGGCACAGTGCACTTGTGGCAAGTAAGCAAGCTAGAAGACTGGCAATCTTGCTGGGTATCCAGTTACGGAAGCAACACATTAACAAGAGAATTCTGAGTAAAACCAAAGTTACTTTCCCTAGTAACTAGTTACTCTGAAAGTAGCGAGTAACTTGAAGTAACTGAGTTACTTTTGATAGAAGTAACTAGTAATGTAACTAAGTTACTAATTTAAAGTAACTTACCCAACACTGTACATTACACAACCTCTCATAGGAGGAGGTGCTGGTCTTTTCTTTGACTGCTTCATTGCTAATCGTTTTCTATTCTGTGAATAAACATGCACTCTGCAGCCTTGTGAGTAGGGATGGGTATCGTTTAGGTTTTATCTGATACCGGTGCCAAACCGGTACTTTTGAAACGGTGCCGGTGCTTAAACGGTGCTCAAACCGGTGCTTAAAGAATGGAGAACACAAAATTGGTCCAAAAACCTCTCATGTTCAGCTGTTTTTTTGTAAAAAGATAACAGTGTTAGCCTTTTCTGCAGCTATAGGGCATATATGGTATCACTCTTGGCTGGAAGCAGCTTAAACAATGGAAAAAACACAAACTTTGTCCAAAAACCTCTCATGTTTAACTGTTTCCCACTTGTTCTTTGGTCATTTTAGCCTTTTTGTCCAGGGTGAAGGGAGTATCTGCCATCAAACAAGAAGACAGCCGCATGTAGCTATGATGGTGTTTGCTAGTTCACCTTACATGCATTAATGTAATAACGTGGTTAGCCTACTCAACGTAAATTACACACGAACAACATGAAGCTACTCACGCAGAGAAGAACGGCTGCTGCTGCATCATCATCCTCATCATTTCTGCTACACTGGCAGGGCTAGGGGCCAGGACTCTCCTCTTCGGGTTTTTGGGGGATGTTGCTAACTCCGGGTCGATAACAGGCACCACACCCGCAGTAGATGTGCTCGGTGTGAGGTCTCGCAGCAAGCTATCAAATACGGCGCATTTCTCAGCTTTTTAAAAAACGCTATGCGTCGCCAGGTGTTTCATCAGATTTGAGGTGTTACCTCCTTTGACAGTATCACAGTATCAGCTTAAAGCACTTGTTGCAGCTGCTGAGTTTGCATCTTTTGCTGTGAAGTACAGCCAGACTTTTGACCGCTTCATCTTGGGCGTTTTTAATCTTTAGCTCTGCTCTAAAAGAACGTACGTACCTGGACCCGCCTACTATCCTCGAAACGTAAAATGATTGGCTAGAATCTAAAGTGTATCACAGCTCAGGAAAATAAAGCACCGAAATGTGCGCTGCTTTTCGGTCTGGTTACTACCGTTTATGACAGAACCGGTGCCATGACACCGGTACCCATCCCTACTCGTTAGCATGTTCTGCTCATGAGTGGGGCATCATTATCATCTCCTTTTGTGGTCCTTTGTCAGATCTCGGCTGTATGAGTTGATCAGCAGCAGAAACCACCATAAATGGTTTCTGTTACATGTGGCAAAATGACCCAGTAAAGACACAGATAAGCCGGCCTTTAGAGAAGTGCAGCAGGCTGCTGTTGCAGTTTTATAACAGCCTGCACAGCCACTCAGTGGACAGTTGTTAGCGTCTCATTCAGGGGTTTTTCACACTGATAGTTTTCTGTCTTGCACAAAGCAAAACTAGTAGAAGAAAACAGTTTACGTGTATCTTCTGACCCAGGAGGACGACTGCAGACTCATGGACTGCTGATAAAAGCTGTCAAAGCCACATCAGACTACTTGGACAGACTACTTGTGTGTGGTTCATACTACAGTCTGGCATCAGCAGGTGTTCTTTCCTCATCCTGTCAGTATGCTGCAAATAAGGAAGCCGTGAACATTAATAGGCTGATTATAACTTGTAAGGTGTCTGTGACACTAAATGAAGACACTAGTGTCATTTATCACGACTGCAGGATTACGAGTAAATGCTGAATCCAGTTCTTTGCCTCAGGAGGAACCACTTACATGTGACGAGACATAACCCAGCTGCCTCCAGCTCACCCTCACCCTGGCCTCCTCCACGGCATCCATGAACCTCCTCTGAGGACTACATGTATAAAACATATATAAAGATTAACATGATCAGTGTGAAACATCACAGATTCAGTGGGCTGTTAGAAACTAGACACTTATTCAGGTTTAATAAAATGAAAAGTAGCAGAAACTTTGAAAGTTTACAGTAAAAACGTGACACTTCCCCCAAGAACAGCAGGACTCAACGGGGATTGTTTAGTGCACACGTATAGTTAAAGTACTGTATGTGGGCTTATAATTAAACTTAAACAGAACTCACTCACTGTGATCAATACAAGGTTGGATAGAACAACAAACAAACCTAAAATGAGTGTGTGATAGCATGAAATCCTAAATTCACGTGTGACTAAAGGACAAATTAGGGTGAAACTAAGTGTGAAGAGGAGTGAATCTACTCGCCTGATCGTTTGGCTCGAACTATCTTTACTATCTTGGTGAAATAAATGTGTGCTTTTAAAAAGTGATGCACTTTCTGACAGGTTACTATCATCAGAAAAAGGCTGCTGCCCTCCTCTGGCAGCATTTATCCATCACAGCCATCGACCGCTCTGTGGACGATAACGGCGTGGAAGTGGATTCCTGCACGATGGAGCTGGAGCAAGAACCTGCTGGGTTTTCACGTGTGTTGTCCTTTACAGGGACTTTACTGATGGTTGGATTCTCTGCATATTGAGAAACATCAGTGACGATGTGTGATAACTTTATCAGGTAGCAATAAGCATGTTTGGGTGTTTCCTGACCCTCGGGGCTCTATCCTGGCCATTTGTGGCCACTTCGCTTTTCTTTTTTCAACCATTTTCGTTCTCTTAATGGAAGGAAACTTCCCAAAGGTGTGTATTTTTTTAACATCAGCTCCTTAATAATGTCAATAATATTCACTATACACCAAATTGTTCCTCTTGACTCTATCGTGGCCATTTTTGGCCAATTGAAACCATTATAACCACCTTTTTGATTCCTTGTTACTGACAGTACGATGCGATTTAGGTAAAATTGCTTTCATTCTAAACTCAACACATGAAAATTGTAGTTTTTAATGTTTTTTACCAAATTACATCATTTACCCATTTTTGGCCAATCAAGCGATTACATGTAACATTCCTCGTTTCTAGTAGCAACCTTTGATGGCTCACCACACTCCAATGGACCAGAATAATGAAACAATTTTGACATAGGTTTGATCTTAAGGATCTAATAGTTTGTGTTTGTGCATGACACTGCAGCACAAACATGTATTTGCAAGATAGACTGATATAAATAATGACGCATCAAACATAACATAGGCTGCAGTGAATTTCTGTGGATGCAGGTTATTGAGCTTTGAGCTTCCCAGTCAAACTTAGCTTTGAAGCACATGTGAAAAGCACTTTTACTCTTGTATTTTTCATAAAAAGAGACCATACCCAAAATATAAACTCTAGAAACAAAAACAATCACAGGACATTTTGCAGAGTTCAAACCTGCAGCTGCAGCGCAAACAACAACAAACAATGTTTGTAAACGTGTCCTGGAGTTTCTGCAGGTGCAGACGTTGCTACTGCTGTAAGTAAGTATTTATTCTGGCTATATGACAAGAAGGTCATCACTGCTTCAAGCACTGTCTGTATGATCTGGTCAGAGAGCAAGGACAGCAGCAGTCCTCTGCCCTTGAAGAAAAGACATCTGCCCAAGACGAAGAAACTTCCTCTCCAGAAGATGAGGGGACAATCTCCAAAGAGGCTGACTGCATCAGCACTGATGATGAGTACTAGCCAGTGCCTGAATCCTCTTCTTTGGGGGAGGATTGGGGTTGGGGGGCATGGAGGTGGAGGCCGAACAGCTGATGGAAAAGAACATAGGAGCATTTTCTGAGCCCGAGGAGCCGGAGACTGAGTGGATCCCTCATGAAAGGAAAACCATGTGGGTCCCACTACTGAAGAGAGACTGCTCTACAATCCAGTACCCACTGGTATCAAACCAGGGCTCAGCCTGTATGCAGTTCCCTGCATTAGCAGCCTGAGATCTACTTTTGACTTTTTTAAAACAAAGGAGATCTTTTAGCTGCTGTGCACCCTGACAAACCTGCACGGGAGGCAAAGGTGTGAGGATTGGAGGATTATAGATGAAGTGGAGATGAAGCCTACACCAGAATAAACCAATACATAGCATGTTGGATCGGAGTTCTCAGGAAGTAAAAAAGGGAACGGGGTTCAGACTCCAACTGACGGAGGAGCTCCGAGGACAACGTCTTTCCTTCGGGCACCTTGGCAGAGGAACCCCTCAGATGAAAACTGGCACAGGGGAAACAACCCAGAGCTTCCTCCACAGCTCCTCCAGTTGCAACAGAGGAAGATTTTGTTGTCTGTCTTTGGCTTCACCAAAACTACCACGGCGATATCCCACATGCCAAAGCAACGGAGGAATGTGCTTCTTTTGACAGCAACACACAAGGAACCAGCAGTCAGTGATGGGGAATAAAAGATGCGTGAAAGCAAGAAGCAATCCTGGACTACAATAGGCACAAATACAGCTTAGATAACTAAGAGAGGATGTTGGCACCTCGAGTTGTTGAAGGAAAACTAACTGATGGCTCTTTTCTCCAGTCTCCTGGATGTCTTGGGAAACGATGTCTTTGTCCTGCTGAAAACAAGTTCACTGAAGTGGGGGAGTCTTCTACAACCTACAGATGAAGAGTGATGCTGGGAGAGCTGGGGCACATGACACCCTTGTCCCTGATTCTCAGCCACTTCTGCCATTGATCTCAAGACACAGTAGTCTGAACCAGAGTGTGACCCAGAGTGTGACCCACACCCCACCAACGAAGTGAGAAGAAGGTGCAAAAGGCGCACCTCCAGGATTGGAACAGCAGCCCCTCAGGTGTAGAAAGTGTGCCTACAAAAACCACTCTACTGTGGATAGTACATCCTGCTGCTAACGAGGATGCACACAGAAGCACATACTGGAATATAAATTTTGATCATTTTATTGGTCATTTCAGGGGTTATTTGGTCATTAAACTGCCTTTCTGGCCACTAGCACACCATGTGTGATTTTCTTTTTGGCCATTCATACCCCCCCCCCCCCCCCCCCCCCCCAAAGAAATCATTGTTACTGTTACTGACCTGCAATGATGATAAGAAAAATATTAGGTTTCACCATTCATATGCTAAAAAAATGTGAACTTTATCACTATTTTTACTATAATAATACGTGATCTGACTGGTATTCAAAGGGTATAATATCTGAATTTGAATTATATTTTGGTTTTCATGACTAGGACTGGTGCTAATTTAAAAAATCAAGTCAATGAAAGTAGAAAAATGTTTTAATATATATTAATTTTATAGTATTTTGTAAACATAAACAGGGGGTGGCCATTTTTGGCCACGAACAAACTGAGAGGGATTTTTTTTGTTTTTCTGTCACTGCAAAAAAAACCCCAAAGATGCATAAAAGTCATTGATACTTTTAATTATTGCTACACATCTAACCTCCATCATGGTTAGAAAATGAACCAGTTTGCATGTATTATTTAGAAAACAAATTGGGATTTTATGCTTTTATCCCTTTATAAATCATTAAAATTATGTGATTTAACTGGTATTTAAAGAGTTAAAATTCTGGATTTGATTGAAATTTTGGTCTTGATGAACAGCACTGATGCTAATCTAAAAAATCAAATCAAAAAAAGTGGAAATCTTTCTTAATACATATGAATTTTATCATATGTAATGTGATACAAACATATGTGGGCGATCGTGGCTCAAGAGTTGGGAGTTCGCCTTGTAACCAGAAGGTTGCTGGTTTGAGCCCTGGCTTGGACAGTCCCGGTCGTTGTGTCCTTGGGCAAGACACTTCACCCGTTGCCTACTGGTGGTGGTCAGAGGGCCCGATGGCGCCAGTGTCCGGCAGCCTCGCCTCTGTCAGTGCGCCCCAGGGTGGCTGTGGCTACAATGTAGCTGCCATCACCAGTGTGTGAATGGGTGGATGACTGGATATGTAAAGCGCTTTGGGGTCCTTAGGGACTAGTAAAGCGCTATATAAATACAGGCCATTTACCATATGTTTAACAATTATATAAAATTGTGAGATTTGAGGTTGTCTTCCAGCCAGTGCAGTGGACAAACAAACTGGTGTTTAAAGGGTTACAAATTTAAAAAGTAATAATTATTTTATATTCATGAAAAGAACTGAAGTTACTTAAAACCTTTATGCAGAAAAAATGGCAAAAAAAAACTGTGAAAATAATCAAAATTACAGACCTATTGTGTTGGCGGCCACTTTTGACCACGAACAAGCTGAAAGGTTGTGATTTTGAACAAACCCAGTTTGAATATTTACAACGATGCAGCTCCTTGCTGTGACCACTTGAATATGGTGAACTCCCTTGTTAAAGGATCACAGCATCAGCAGACGTGTGCTTTTAACAGCTTTCTAAGCTGTTTCCTTTACAAGGAAAGATCTTGTGGATTTAAATATTCTGAGGACTTTTATTGACTTGTATTTAACAAAAGATTGTGTTTTTATTGAACTCACAGTTCAGAATAATCCTTATTTATGTGAAAGTGGGTCGTGGTACGGCCTCTCAGTTCTGCCTGAAACAAGTGTCCCTCCCTTCGTCTTTATTCTGGCTGCTTCCTGCTTGTCAGCAGGTTAAACAGCAGGTAGGCTGTGGTGCTGTGCTCGCATTCATTTGAAACGTAATTTTGTGGAACTTAAGGTATGTGGATATTTTCAAATAACACTGTTTATTTGACTGCATTTGAGAGATATGGCATACTTTTTACTCCACAGTGACCGTTATAGTAACCACCCGTTTTTATCAGATTTTTATTATTTTACATTTTATAAGTTGTTTAAATAAAAAAAAATCATTTCCATCACCTTAGAGAACAAAACACTGGCTGACATATGCTCCCTTCCTGAGACTTGCCTTATGTATAAAAGTATATCAAAAGTATTGTAAACACAGCAGAAAAACAAAAATAAAAGTGATGTAAATGAAAATACACCCATAACAGCATCACTGGAAAAAATGTAAAAGTACAGTAAATTAAAGCTATAAAGGTAAATGAAAGTATAGAATTACAATGATGTTAGTAAAAAAGTTCTGTATGTACTGTAAGGTATTGAAAATGCAATAACACTGTAAATAAAAAGCAGTAAAATCACAGTAAAAGTACAGTAAATGAGTGCAAACAGCTGCTGCAGCGGTGGCGTCACTGCACCTTGCGTTTGGCAGTGACAGCTTCTGCCAGCAGAGGTCGCTGAAGCTCTACTGTATCCGGAGAGGAACTCTCGCTGTTTCTACCGAACAGCTCGTAAAAGTCATCCAACCGCAGAAACACAAAAACAACCAAAATAAATGAGGAGAAAAAAGCAGCTAACCAGCGGAGGCCGGCAGGACTCGCTTTATATAAGATCCGGTAGTTGCTGCTTGTTTGGTTTAACTGAATGATTCAACCACACCTGATGAACGACGCCTGAGGAGGGAGAAGGGTGAGTGTGTGGACGGATAAAGGTGTGAACGAGCAGGAAACGGGTTGGGGAGAATATAGGGGGAGGAGAGGAAGAGGAGTAGGGGTGAGGAGGAAACAGAGAGAGAGAGGGGGACGGAGGAAAACAGATGATGTGAGGGGGGAGGAGAAGGAGGAGCAGAGAGGAGGCAGGCACTCAGTCTGCTTTGCTTCGCAGGAGGAATCGGCAGCAACAGAAGGACAATGGGCAGCGTTCACCGCGGGTCCTAACGAGCACCGGGCAGCTTCATCAAGCTGGAATACAAGGTATGGCTGAAGGTTAGCACACGGGTCAGCTCGTGCCGTCGTTTTACCCGCGTTAAAAAAAGCTGCCGTGTGTCTGCGGGAGAGGAGAGAGGCTGCAGGAAGGAAGCGACGCGGCGCAGCAGACGCTGAGCGGGGCCTGCGTACCGGCTGCCTCTGGGTCCTGGAACCGGCCGGTGAAACCGTCCGATACCGCCACAGCTCTGCGCCTTCATCGTATCAACCGGATAATAACGGCCGCGCTGAAACACAGCAGGGAAAGACACGCGGGAACACCCTATTCCACTGCTCACGCTTATCCTTGAGAACGCCACGCCAAAGTCTTTTACAAAAACGTGAAATTTTGCACTCGACTCACTGCCAGCAGGGTTACCCACCCTTTTATCAGACCGTTTGAAACTTCTCCGGGTTCCTCGGGGTACTCTGTCGGATTCGGCGCCAGACTCATTCATCAAACCTTTTTATTTCAAATTAAAACCAATGATAACGTGCGAGCATAGTGCATGTCGCCTGCTGCTACAGCGTATAAATTATACAGCGTATAATGCTACAGCGTACAGGTATTGACGTGCAGTGAGCGGGACCACGGCACGCGACCCGCAAACAATAGTTGACATTAGTGTGAGATAAACGCTGCTGTGTGTGCTGCACGGACGCCGATTTGTTGAAAAGTGTGCGCTTACTAACAGTACGTATTCAGTCTTATTTGGCGATTGACGTGTTTGCTAGAAAAGAAGCGGCACAAAAAAGGAGCCGTTTTCGGATAGGAGTTTGGTGCGTGGAGCATATGTCGCTATGCCAACAAAGCCTCTCTCGAGCTTGTGGCAGCAGCAGCAGGAGGAGCACGCAGGCAGACCGTCTGCCAGAATGAACCTTTGCACTAGCCGAGGCCCGATGCAGCGATTGTCGTGTGAATAGATGGAGTCATTGTGTTTACCATAATGTGCCTTCTGTTGGACACTGTGTGCGTGACGCACGCAGGGCATAAGGACTTTAATGCTCGCGTCTGAACGGCCAGTGTATTATCGTGCCAGTTTCAAGCATTATGTAGCTGAGCTACTGCAGAGACGGTGACACACAGACAGATGTGAGCGGTTACAGTGAACTGAGCACTCCTCGGTTTTACAGTAGATCACGAGACAAGGTTACTTGTGCCATACTAACCACCCAAACACTCAGAAAACACAGGGGTGTGCGTGTGATGTAGCCTGTATTTAGTGATGGGAGGAGGCGTTCAAGGACCTCCCATAAATAGATTACAAGTCAATAGATGCTTGCCTGCATATGCTTAGGGTGACTGGTGCAGGCAGTGGTTCTGATGCATTGTTTTTATTTTTTGGATCGTATTGCCGTACTTGATACTGAGTGTGTGTGTGGGTGTGTGTGTGTGTGTGTGTGTGTGTGTGGGTGGAGGATGGGAGCCCTGTCTGTGAGTACAGGTGAAAGCAATATCCTGTTATCTAGTTAGAGATTAGAGAAGTCAGTAAGAGCTGAGGCAAATCAGTGACCCTGATGTTTCGAGAGTGAGACCAACTGGTTATAATAAACTGAAAAGGACGCTGCTGCGTGTGAAACCATGTGTGTTATTGAACAGGAGAACCGGAGCCCAGCTGGTAGTCAGACTCTACACTGAATGGCAGGAAGCAACCCCAAACCGCGAGGGATGAGAGGCAGGCAGGAGGCGGATTGAGTTGTTCTTCGAAAGAGGTGCTTCACCGTACTTGTGCTGGATTTAGTTACGTTTCTTTTAACTGGTGGCTCCACACCAACGAGTGAAGAGGCGCAAAGGGCCGCCCACGTCACGCTGGAGACTGGAGTTGCAGTCTGTTTGCTGGTGTTGTGCGTTTTAGGGGTTTATGTGTGTTTGTCATGCTGTTTCTCAATCAGAGCGGGAGCTTCATTTGAACAATATCAGGAAACGAGCCAAGAACTTTAAAGTGTGTGTGTGTGTGTGTGTGTGTGTGTGTGAATTTTGGTGGCTTGTGTGAAAGTTATTGGCTTTACATTCAATTTGCTCACTTGACTTCACATGATCTGTATGTGAGAATTGAGTATTTAGCAAGACAGTGTCACAAGACCATTGTTGCAGTGTGTGTGTGTCTGCCCCCCCCACGGCCGGCAGTGCCATCTGGAGTAAGTGTGAGGCCAGACTGTACTATAAACACTGCTTCTTATTACCCAGACTGCCTTTCAGCTATGTTTACAAGTAGAATTCATCATTGTTTTGTCTGATAATTTATTTTTAATTACTGGTTTTCTCCATAAAAGGACTTCCTGCAGGCAAAGATGGCAAAAGTTCAGACATGTGACCCTTACGCTAGCATCCAAAGATATTCAGATTACCCTCGTGTCTGAGTAAGAAATCATAGGAGGCGTCGAAAAGGTACATATTGACATCACTGGATAACACTTGAGCCAGTGCATAATACTGTTTGTTTGCCAGGTAACTACACACTACTTACATTTACTTACAATGTAGATTTATCTTCTACCTGAAGTGATGCAATACTTAAAACTGATCATGCATCACTTACAGTTTAATTATTTGTTCTTTCCTGTACAAACATGACCTTATTCTAGTGTCTAGATTATAATGTTTGTAGGTAATTATGATTTCAAAATAAATGCATTGAAATTCCACGTAGCCACAGCCGTGGGCGGTGATAAAAAGTGTTGCCTTTGTTTAGTTTAATTAGTTTCACATCTCTAAAAATGGTTTCATCTCCATCGACATCCTGTTTGTTAGCACCGTCACGGAAAGCTAAACGGTTACATGATCCAACCTGCTCGGGGTTCCTTTAGCAACGATGCATGTTTCTGCAAAGCATTTGTAAGTAGCTGCAAGTGGGAATGAGCGGAGTTTTATGTGCAACAGCAAACGCTGGAACGTCAAACATGCACCATGAATCTCAGGCTTCAGGCTTCTGCAAACATTCTGTTTCAACCATTTTTCCTACCTTTGGGCCTCTGTGACGTCAGCTACTCCAGCTATTCCTAATACATCATCTTAGGCTCACAGCTTTGGTTGTGAGCACAGAGGTCAAGCCAATCCAGACCTTCTGTTTATGAGGGGCAGCCAATCAGAATGAAGCTGTCTTAGAACAACTTGCTGAAAAGCTATTCCAGAAGTTCCAGCAATAAAAACATGGAGATGGAAATGTTTAAACCTTAAGCACAAGCCACTGAGGAACATTCATTTTCATTAAGTTATAGTTTATCATGCAACAAAGGAAAACATCTGCTAGTTCTTGTTACGGAGCTGTAAAGATTTTAGTCTGAGTAGAGAGTTGTTCATCTTAAGAGTTTAAAATGTAATTGCTGCATTGACTTTTGATTAACAGCCAAACACAAACTCGACTACGTTGCACCGAAGATACTGGAAAATGTAGCGATTTAGTTCAGGCAGTTTGTGGTGACCTCGTAAATTCAAGTTGTGGAAGACAAATGAAACACAGCCTTAGTTGCCCATGAAGTCGCGGGCTCCTGTATTGGTGGGTATCCTCATTTGGAGTCCGTTTGGTACAATCCTTAGTGGAAATTCTGATTCAGGTTTTATACTTGAGACTCAAAGAGGCAAAGTAAATGCAGTAAAGTGAACTGTGCTTCTTTGCATTGAGCAATGATAAGTTAAAGTAGAGGTAACATTGTGACAGTGTAACATAAATGACAGTATGAATCTTCACACATCAGCTGTGAATTTTCACACAAATCCCACAGTCTGCTGGGAAAATTAGATGTGTCTGTGTCCACGTTCCATTAGGTAATCCTTGAAATTACAAATGTATTTATTTATTTTTCATCAGGGTTCGATTATTGAAGTACTAAAGAAGGGGAATCACCTGCCTTATCACCTTGATGCTACTTCTGCTAGCTAAGAAATGTATTTGCACAAAACCCCATAGCGCTATTTATGAAGATGTAACAGAGAAGATTGCTACAAATTGGTAACCATAGACTGCATGTAAAAGATGGATGCCGTGGTTGGTTCTGATTTTACATTTTAAGGCTTTAATGTTAGTGTTTTGGCTTCTGCCGTGTTCATTTCAGCCAGAAGTTAGCATATTTAGTTGAGAGGCTTAGATGCTAATTAGTGCAAAACAACAGTCTACTGAAATACAAAAGCTGAAGCACATATTCCTTGGGCAGGCTGTACCACACAGCAAGCCATAATATTTGTCAGATAAGTCCAAAAACAAACAAAAACACTCCAGAATGGATCGATACTTCACAAGTGGTAGAGACGTTCAAATCAGTGATGCTAATAATTAGAACTGTGGCGTAGCACTAAGCTATCAGCTGTGTACGTAGACTCGGCAGCAGCCACACTCTTTAGCACCTTTTAGGGCGTAACAGATGTTTAAAAAAACATGCATTATACATTTGTTATGAAGAGGGAGACTAGGAATCCAAACCTCTTGTGCCAGGTTCACTTTTTAATATTGTAAAGTTGGCGTTTTAGCATTGGAACCTGTGGAGATTGAGTCGCGTTTTTTTTTTTTTTAAGCCAATTTCAAGTGGTCATTAGTAGAACTGCAGTTTGTTTTGTTGTTTTTTTGGGAACTTGTGCTTTGCCAGGGTTGTGCAGTGTTGCCAATGGTAGCATGTGAGGGGTTGCTAGAGGTGCTAGCAGGAATTGTTTGTTTTGATTGTACAAGGCTAGCTGTCTACCCAAGTTAAGCTAAGCTAATCTAAGTTTCCTAATTTAGTTTGATCTGTTAAATTTGGTGCACTCACAACTACTGCCGTGACCTTAAATTATAAAAGGTCACGCAACTATCGAAGAAAAATCAAATCAAAGTTGCCGGCAGTTATTAGCATGTCATTGGCAGTTTATCAAGAAACCTCGTTACACTTTCTATAATTCATTGTGTTCTAATTGCTGTCTCTGTTATACTACATAGTTTTTATAGAGTCAATCAAGCCTGATGAAAACATCAGGAATCCCTGTTGCAAAGCTCTGACGGCACAAATGCTGTCAACCAGTAAATGAGATGCTATCACGAGAAAACACTGTGATATCTTGGGACTAAAGGGCTGTTCTGTATTCGTGCTGTATTTATCTGGCAAGTCTATCACGAAGCAAGTTTGGCATTAGGCGCAGCAATATAAACACGCGCGGGGGGAGGGGGGGTTGTCACACTGCGTCATTGTTTTAATTGGATTATATTGACGGCAGCGCCGTGTGGGTGTACACAGAGGGGCGATTGTGATGCCGTCTAATGCCAAGTTCGCTCATCTTCAGCTTAGTTATACTCTGTTAACACTCTCCCAGCTGGCTCCTACAGGTGGCACAAATACATGTGTTTGTTAAAGAATCTTTGATTATTGATCACAATCATATGCAACCTAATTGTATGTATCAAAAACCTTGTCTGAGCGACAGCATACAGCCAAGAGGTCCTTTGCAAACTAGCATAGTTACCCTTGAGAAGCTGGCACCGCTGGCTGTTTGGGATTTTGGGCTAAAGTATTACTTCAGTGCAACAAAATGAAGGCCTGCTGGGTGGCTTCAGCTGTTCACTGTGAACATCTGTGGGTCTTATCTGCATGTTTGCCTTGGTTGCACAGCAATTTGCTGGTTAAAGCTTTGAAAAATCCAACATGTAAATTTAATTTGCCTCATATCCTTCAGAATGTTTAAGCCGATGCACAGACGTGTCCAGAGTACACGGCTCATTGATCTATTTCTGTTTTATTCAGGAGGTGAATGTCAGACAGCTCCAGGATGCTGCCCCCCTCATTCTTGCCAACCTGCTATTCACCACGGGACATTTGACTCACCAAACATGATGAAGACCGAGCCTCCGTCGGCCACGGGAGGCAACGGGGCCTCCGGTGGGAGCAACGGGAGCTCTAATCTGCGAAGTCCGTCTCCCCACCGCAATGCCTACGAGGCAGGTCTTGCGGCGCTGAAGAAGGCCACAGACCACCTCAACAATGCCGCCAATGGAGGCGCTGACCCTCCCTCAAAACCCGCTCCTCTGCCCCGGCCTACTGGGAGGGGCCGGAAATATGGCTCAAATGTTCACCGTATCAAGAACATGTTCATGCAGATGCAGTCTCCCGGCGATGAAGAGGATGGAGCCAAAATGATTGGTAACTAGCCTTTTCACAGAACCCTTTAGAATCAAGGAATGCAGCAACTTGTAGGGTCGGTTACCGAATTCAGTTAGGACAGCGGTCCCCAATCCCCGGGCCGCGGACCGGTATCGGTCTGTGAGTCGTTTGGTACCGGGCCGCGAGAGTTGAGGCCCGGGTGTGAAATTTATGGTTTTCAGGGTTTTTATCGGGTTATTTTTAACATTTTAATAGTTAACTCGGTTTCCCTGGGTCTGTCTGTTATGAATAAATCTTGTTGTATTTATCCGAGACACCTTAAACGCCGGTCAGAGAAAATATTGTTGGACATAAACCGGTCTGTAGCGCAAAAAAAGTTTACGGACTGCTGTTTTAGGGTACAGACAAAATTACATTGGTACTAATGTTCGGCTGTTCGTGTACCCCTCGATGTCACACGTAGGGTGACCAGTGGTCGTATTGGGTTTTACCATCATTTCAGTGCTGAAAATTACAAGTTATACAGAGAGCGATGCGGCAATAGATAGGGGGGAAAAAATTCTGCAATGTGTTGCTGTATTTGCTTTCTGTCTCGACTGCTTCTACTACTATACCAGCGCTGATGTGGAGGTTTTGTGTCAAGTGTCGATCAGAAGACTACTGCAGCAACTGTGGCTCTCAGACACCAAATTTAGAATATATTATGCCAAAGAGTAATATCAGTTGGTACCAGTATTCAAATGTGAAAGATAAACCCAATACTTGCAATGACAACGATTCCTTTTCTGACTTCTGACAATAACAGGCCAAGTAACAACTGGTGAAATGAAGTGGCCAAGTGTCAAGTTAAGCTAATGTGAAATATAAGGCGAGATTGAATGACTACCAATGGAAAGTTGGTAGACAGTAATGTGAGTGATATGTTGGAAATATACAAGAGGGTTACTTACACAACTAGAACCACAAATATCCTCTAATTCTCAGGTGTCGGCCATCGAAAGACAGAAAAATGTTAAATTCTCCAGTGTTCACAAAGAGAAGCGGGTTTACCATAGTAAAGGTTTGATCTAGAAATCTTTAAAAACACAAATTATCTGATAAGTCAGCTTCGAATGTTAGCATGGCTAGTCATGTTTGTGTGTGTGTGTGTGTGTGTGTGTGTGTGTGTGTGTGTGTGTGTGTGTTGAGTGTTGTGCTCAACAACTCTTTTTACCTCTCACCAGTCAAACACAGTCAGAGAGGGTGGGGCTTTCAGTATCTGCATTGTGATCAAAAGATGTTTTTTGTAACCTGGAAACAACCAGTGTTGCCAACTTAGCGACATTGTCGCTATATTTAGCGAGTTTTCAGACCCCCTTAGCGACTTTTTTTCTAAAAAGCGACTAGCGACAAATCTGGCGACTTTTTCTGGTGTTATTGGAGACTTATTTATGACGACTTTTTGACGTGAAAGCGGGTATCGCTTTTACTCTCAACACGCAGCGGGTGCTGCCGTGGGTACCTCGCCGATTCCAAAGCGCTCACCGGCGGAGGATAGTCCTCCCCCAGCTGCTATCAGGGCAGAAGATGTTCACACCTGTGCGTCCAAACTGCAAATGAATCGCGCATGAGCGAAGCCGCTGCTCCTGCAGTCAGTTCTTCTTTTACTGTTATGCTGTTTTGTGGATCACGAGGTTTAAAACTACTTATACACACACACACACACACACAAACACATTAACTCCACCAGAGTGCCTATTTCGGGTCACTTTTGCCGGTCCAAGCTCGGATAAAGGAGCAGGGTTGGAATAGTGACATTAAAAAAAAAAAAAATTGCTAAAATTTAATTTGTAGTTCTAAATAAACTCTAAATGCATTTAGGACGTTTTTTACTCACTTCATGTCTCTTCCACGATGTTATTTCTCTCTCCAACAAAGTAGGTTACAATTATATTAGCATGACCAATTATACAAATTAGGCGATGACGTCATTTAGCGACTTTTAGGACAGCCAATGGCGATTTTCCTTACTGAAGAGTTGGCAACACTGGAAACAGCAAAAGCTTGAAAAGTGCTCTGAAAATAAAGTCATGGGGACCATTAGTCCTCACACTCAAAGCATTTTGCTGTGACGATTCAGTTCTCCTCTGCCTCCTGTCAGAGTGGAACTGAGCATCCAAATACATTAATAAAAAGATCCTTATTTTCATATCCTCAAAAGATTTTTTTTTCTTAAACGTAAAAACACTGTAGCTTCTGTATTTTTCCACCAGGTATTTGCAACCTTAGCACTTGCACTAGTGCTACACTACAGACAGAAGAAGCCCCTTTTTTTACATGGATTAGCTAGCTTAAGGTTGCTAGCTAGGAACTAGCTAACTAGCCTTTAGCCGTTAGCCTGTCTATTGTGACCAGTATCCTTATGTTGCATATGTGTGTATTCTTTTTACAAGATTATGGTTTTGAAGTAAGTTCAGATTTTGTTTTTAACATATGTTACAATGCTAACATATGTTATTAAGCTCCTGCTAAAGCGGCTAAATTTAGCCACCAACACTTAAGGCCATGTTTATTGATAGTAGCAGGCATAGAAACTGGGTTATGAACAAAGACAAATGTGTTGATGATATCCATGCTGTGATACTTCGTGTAGCCAAAATTCATTAATGATAAAACCACCTGCTCTGGTGAACTCAGTGGTGTTAGCCTGTACTTCCCGTTTTTTTACAACTTGTTTATTTTCTGTCATTAGTAGGTAAGGAACAGGCAGTGAAACTGTCCCTGCCGAGGGTATCCAGCCTCAATGAGCACGTCGACCACAGCGCCCTGCTGAAACTTGGGGGCACGGTCTCTGAAAGGGTCAACCGCTTTGACTCTAAAGTTGGTAGGGAGGGCAGTAGCTCATCTGTGGGCTTGTCCAAGCTCCAGGAGACCAGGAGGATCTTTGAGCAGCGGACTCTGCAGGTCAGATACACTTGCGTTGTTATTTTTTAACCGTTAGTTGACATAGCTCGCTTATAATCTTCAACTGACTGGTTATTTGTGCGTCCTTCAGGAGAAGCAAGCTGCCACTAACCGCATCTTGCTGAAGAAAGAGCGGGCGTCGGGCTTCCAGGGCAGCCGTCTAGATGTTGTGGCTCGCTTTAATGGGTCCACCGAAGCTCTGGACCGGCTAGATGATCCGCCTGTTCCCACCCCTCCAATTTCCTCTACTGCAGCTTCAGTCGGGCCAGGCGAGGCCGTCAGTCCCACTGTGAGCCAACTCAGCGCCGCATTCGAAAAGGGTGACCTGCAAAACAATCTCTACCTCCCCCAGCGTCGGTCAGCCCCTGCTTTGGCACCAAAACCCAAACCTCCACCCAGAGTGGAAGCAGCAGAGAGGAAGGTGAAAAGGATTTTCTCAAAAACTTAAAACTTTGCAATTAAGCTGTAGGGAAGTTCTTGAACTAGAAAATCTTTTGATTGCACTACTACATGATCTCCCTGTGCTTTTCTTCCAGTCAAAGGTGATACCTGCAGATAAGGACGAGAAAGATGACGTAAAAGCAGGAGTTACGAGTAACAAGGAAGAAACGGGTTCTCTAGAAAGGAACATGGAGGGAACCGCGACCAGTGAAGAGAAGGATGGATTTGGACTGTCGGGGGACCAGCTCTCCAACTCTTCCTATTCCTCCTCTTCCTCAGTGACCGTCACTTCCATCTCCTCTTCATCGGAGGCCAAACCAGAGCCGGCAGCAACTGAGGCCAAGGGTTCGAGTACAGTGGAAGCCTCTGGGCTGCAGCCAGAGTCTGGCGATCAGGACGGCGCCACTGCGGGATCTGAGGCCGCGGGTAGGCTGGTGCAAGCTGAGGTTCATGCCTCGCTGGAAAATGGAGAGAAAGCGCCTCCATCTTCCTCTCCTTCATCGGAGGAGAAAGAAGAGGACTCTGAGGAGAGGGCCAAAGATGAGAATGACGAGGATGGTTCGAGGAAGGAGGATTATTCTGAGGGAGATCTGATAGATATCAGCGCGTACAGCGGGCTCGGGGAGGAGGACTCTGGGGGAAGCCAGCTGGACGATGAGGAAGACGAAGACGAGGAGGAGGCATATCAGCCAGAGTCCAGCTGCTCAGAAATCCCAGGCCTTCCTGAGGAAGAGGAGCCTCCGCCACCCAGTAGAAAGATTTGCTTCAGCACTCAGCCAATCAGAGTGAGTTTCTTCTTCTTCTTCTTTTTTTGAGCGCACATTAGTCTTAATTTTACTGCATCCACCGCTCCGATTTCATAAGAGGAAGTCAATCTTGAGCCACTTCCTCTGTGGTTTCATCTTCCAGACACGGCAGTTACTGCTTCAGTGATATTTGAAGCAAACACCACCGACTTTCCAGTAGTGCACAGACTCAGTGTTCATTACACTTAATATGAAACAATCAGCTTCATTAGATTCTCTGGATTTATGTGCTGATGTCAGCACAGAAAGAGAGGTTAAGGAACGAGCTGATCGTTAGGATTCATCCTCCTGAATTAAGCTGGTCAAGGGAAAATGTTGAAGGTAGCAACAACCAGAAAGCGCTGATCTTTTAATAAATATGAGGACTTGACAATTTATTTAATTGCTCATAAACTTGTACCTGTTACATAATAATAAGTCCCTTTTGCCTCAGTGTTTTAGCGTCTTGAAGTTAGTTTCACAACAACCCGAGTAGCTGCTGCTAGCGAGCGCTAGCTAATAAGCACTAAAAAGGCAGGAAGACGGGGTCAGTAGCATATGAGTTAAAAAAGCTTCTGCTCAGTATCTTGAGCTCCAGACTCTTTGTTTACAGTAAGTTGGATCATAACTAACTTAGTCGAGCGATGGCACTCGCTTCACGCATGCTCTGCAATTTATGAAACCACGGAAACTCAAAAAAAAATGAACACTGCCCTAAAACAACTGAAAAACACTCAGTGACTTCCTTCATCACACACGGAGGGTGCACAGGGGATTTTCACTCTTTGATTTCGCCATGCTACTTCCTGCCAGTGCTTAAAGTGTGTTTGTTCATGTAGCTCTTGATTCAAAAGAAGCTCTTTTGTCTGATGCAGAGCTGTCCTGCAGCCTTGCAACAGCTGGTTGGGCAACTTGTCTCGACCTGCGTTAATAATAATAATACGGCGCGTCCCCTAATATGTTTAGACAGACCTCTGAATGACATACCACAGAGTTTGATAATGTAGCACGTAACACTGATAAGAACAGGAAGGAAGAGCGCTGCATGCCGATGTAGATGGCAAGTGATGGCGAGCTTTGCCCGCCCGGTCATGTTTGCTAATGGTGTTAGCAGGAAGGTTTAATTTCAGGCCAAGCGTCAGGGCAAAAAAAGGAATTCCTTTCATTTTCATGGACCTGGAAACGTTTAGCTTCTGACCTCTTTGGCCACAGAGCGGCTAAAAGTGGAGCTGTGGCCTGAGGCTGTGTTGTGTTGTTTACTACAAAGGTAACAGCTGCACCGGGTAGATTTACAGCTTTGATCGGCGTTTCTAAGTAAATATGTATCCGTGTTTGTGTGTTTCTTTCCTCTTGATTGAAAGACATATTTAAGTAACTGTAATAGATTTACAGAGAAGATGACGTGCAAGAGTGGGCTGCAAAAACATTTCAGCCACAGTGATTCAGTTGGTTGCTAGCTGCAGCTTTGTGGCCAGCCTTTTCAAGGTACACTTCCTCCATGCCCGCCCCATCTCTGCATCATCAGAGTGGGCTCTCACACACAGCGGCTTCTAACATTCAACATTTAGCTTGTTTTGTGTTTGTTTTTTCTTTCTTCTCTTTTTAATGCACTTCATTTGAGTTCTGCACTAAACACTATCTGGCTCGTGCGAGTTAGAGGATGTTTGTGTGCGTGGCTTTTCTGCTGTGGACAAAAACAGCAAAGATACAAGGATGCACCTTTATCCAGCCTGATACCTGATGATGATGATGATGCATGCAGGTGAAGTGCTGATTGGCCGACACAGGAAGAGTAATGAAAGCAGAGTTTGCAACAAAGAAAGACAAAATAATAAATCATTAAAGACGGAATAAAAGCCGATTAGCACAGATGACATCGTGCGTTGTTTTCGACTCTTCGTCCTCCACATCAGGAGGATTTTTCATTTTCTGTTCTTTGTTTTATATTTGAGCAGCTGTTTTGAATCATTATTCAAAGTTAAGGTTATTATTGAAAATAACTTTGACTAAATTTACTTTAATGGTTATTAAGATGTAAACACTGCGTGTTAGCAATCAACAGTTAAATCTGAAGACACACCATTCACACCTCTTTGTCTTTACTCCAACAAATTGTACTTTTTCTCTAACTTCATTCCTCTGATAACATTTTCTGAGCATTTGAACCATGCCTAGTGCACATCGCTTCTGTTGATTTTTTTGGAGGCTGGCAACACAGTTTTAATCAAGTTTGAGGGTCAAAACAGGGAGAAAAATATTTGTTTGCCAGTTTATCCTCTGCAGTGTGGACATGAGCTTAAAATGAGCTAGAAAAACATCCACAGAATTAGAGCTAAGCTAGCTAAAGGCTGACTGTGCTGACATGGACTCAGTCGGGAAGGCTCCAGTTTCCTCCTGTTATTTCCTTTCAGTCACACTTATGGAGCCGACTTATAAAGTCAGAGAATAAAACATGACACGTGGTCCACTTTCGTCCTCCTGTTCACTTCGTCGTGCTGTCTCCAGTACAACCCCGGCACTAGCTGACGGTAGATTTGGCGATCGCTCTAAACTGGTCAAAATCAAGTAAGTTCCACCACTTGGTCGTCACCGTGAAACACCTCAGGCATTTATTCTAACTAAAGTGGTCACTGGGAAATAAAAACGCCATGAAAAGTGCTAAAAATAGCTTAAAAAGTTTGACAACTTTTCCCCAAAACAAGGCTTTATCAAGCTAACCTCTCCTGTACCTGTAACGACTAGTTTTGACAGCTTGTACATATCAACAAAGAACAGTTTCAGGGTTTTTCCTGCTGCATGGCAGAGACCGTCCGCTCTAACCTCTGATAAACACAATGTCGTATAAGCAGATCCGAAACATGACAGAAGCCACTCAGCACACGCACACACCAGGGTAACTCCTAATAAGGATAAAGCGTTGAAAAGCCTCTTTCCACTGGAAGTTACGCTTCTAAAACCATCTTTTTTTTGTTGCACGATTCTTCCAAAGATCTGAATTCAGGATTCTTTGAGTCCCTTTATCTACAACTTGCTGTTCACGGGGAACTTGTAGACGATTATACTCAGTAAAGAATCTGACAACTTCATCCTTTGTAAAATGTAAACATTTTAGTTTACATGACATCATCTCAGACTCTTGTGACCTATTACTTAGAATTTCAGGAGAAACTGAGTAAGCATTCATGTATGAACTGATGCCGTTTTTTACAATGCAAAGAAGAAAACAGTCGCTTTGACATTAGGGCTGCCACGATTAGTCGACTAGTCACGATTAGTCGACTATCAAAATCGTCGACGACTGATTTAATAGTCGACGCGTCGTTTGAAGCTTTGTAAGATCCCAAAAGACGCAGGAATAAGTAGTAGGATTTAAGAGTGTAATAACGGACTGAAACAGAAGATGGCAGCACTGCATGTACAAGGATACCAGCTGCTGTTAAACCCCGAAGAAGAAGAAGCTGTGTCCCAGAATTCATAGCGCAGCCCAGCTCAGTTTCCAACAATGGCGGCAGCTAGTTAGTTTTAATATTACTCTTATTATTCTTTCTGGGTCACAAAATAAACGTTTAACATATTTTCAGGCGAGAATGTAGCTGTGTAAACCTCAAATATCTGCTCAGTTTATCAAGACACCACATATTTTCAAAAGCGCTCCGACGTTTTCGGAGACGTCTGTTAGCCACTAGCTCGATAGCTAGCCGGGGACTAGGCTAACTAGAGCCGTGAGAACACCGGACTCCCGGCAAATCGTTTTCAAACCCACCGCTGTCTTTTGCTACTCAGGTTAAACATGATATATAAGTCACTTAGATAACTTAAAAATATTATTGTTTGGCTTTTTTTAGTATTTTATTTGTTCCTGAGTAAATCGGTTTGGCTGAGATTAAAGTTATAGTTTTTACACAGCTGAATAAACATCAAGCAGACAGCTGATTATCAGAAGTGTGAGATGCTCGAGAATTTACTCCGGTGTCCTGTTATATTTTAGATAACAAGGAGTTTATTAAACTTCACCGAAACAATCTGCAGATTTCATTAAAATTTAATAAACTATCATCTTGTCTTTATTTTCAGTTAGCACATACCTTAAACACTTAAAGCTGTAAGCTAATGATAGTTATATAAGAGCAGATGCTGCTGGTGCAATAAGCTGTACGTTTTACGTCCAATGGATGATGATCTGATTAGTCGACTAATCGCAAAAATAATCGGTGACTAGTCGACTATCAAAATAATCGTTTGTGGCAGCCCTATTTGACATTACTGTATAACAAGAAATGTCAGACATGAAGAATTATTAATAAATCAAATCTGACACAGCAGAGATCATCGTTTTGGTTCAGAGGAAGGCTAAAGCTTCAACTGTTAAAGCTAGACTCAGCAGTTATCTGTATACACACACACACTTCCTACTTGTATGCTTGTTGTTACAGAAGATCTATAAACACCGCCACACTGAAGCGGAGGTTTATGAGGGGGAATGAAATGAAATCACACCCAAGCAGCAGTGCAGATTACTCACAGTCTAAAGGAGAAAAAACAGCTTGATTTCAGAGTACTGAAGCTACCTGTCAATAGCTCCAGCTGGACCAGGGAACAATAGTCTTTCAACAGGCCTCGCCCCAGGGGCATCTTCTGTCAGGAAAAGTTGTCCAGTGCTGACACGGTGCCAAGCTAGCTAAACTTGGAAACATAAACATCCCGTCTGACAGAAAGTTGGCGTGCTTCAAAAGAGTGTTGGACCTCAACCAGATGGAGGAAGACCATTGGTTGCTGGGTGAAGCGCCTGATAAGCCTTTAGTGCAGGTTTATATGCTTTAATTTCAGGTAACACAAATTATTAAAGTCTGACATATTTGTTGGAACAAACACATTTGGTGTACATGAAGCGCCATTAGAGGAGCAGACGTTTGATTTGAACCCATCGCTTGTCTGAGAGGTGTCCCGCTGCAGGGAACAAAGACGCTCGCTGTCCAAGCAGGTCGAGTGCCGTCAGCAGCCGGTTTCTGGAACTGAGTAATTGCTGTTCTTACATCATGAAGTTAGCGTTAGCCTGCACAGCTCAGAGCTCCTCAAGTGTTGAGCAAGTCTGCAGAACATCACTTCATTAAAATGCCATGTGATTACAACACGGGTTAATAGGTCTTGTGATTTTTGGACTTGCACGCGGACGCTGTGTCATCATAAAGGTTAATGCGTGATAAAGACACGTCGGAGTGGCCGCTGTAGATGCGATTGATCCAAACTTTCTCTCACACACACGGTGGAGATGCTGACTTGTGTACAAGGCCACCTCTGTAGGAAAGCAGCAGTTGGAATGTGGATGGGTGTGTTTGTTTTCCTTGGGGAGGAAAAAAAAGCGCACAAGCAGGGGAAGCCGGCTGATAAGAATCACAGAATAGAGCTTTGTTTGGATTTAAAAAAACTACCTGGTGTGTACAGTTATGTGAACTGAAGGGAAGAAATCTCTTTACAAAGTTAACGATGCTCCCAGTTGTGACTGAAATCAGTTAAAAGTCGCCTTTGATTACGTGCGTCACAGATTCAACAAGATGCTGGAAACGTTGCTCAGCATCACACAGCGGCTGCAGGTTTATTCATCTCGTGCTCTACTGGATTAAGATCTGGGGACTGTTCAAACTGGTCTCTTTAACAGGTTCAAAAAACCAGTTTGAGATGATTGGAGCTTTGGGACGTGGCGTGCTATCCTGCTGGAAGTAACCATCAGAAAATGTGCACACTGTGCTAATAGAGGGATGGACGTGGTCAGCAACAATACTCGGATCAGCCCGTCTGCAAGTTCAGTCACTGAATCTCCTTTTTTCTTCATTCTGGTGCTTAGTTTGAACATGACGTCTAAATAAACGAGATACTGCTGCGATTGGCTGATTAGCTAACTGAGTGAATAAGCAGGTGGACCTAATGAAGTGGCTTGTGAGTGTTTATACTGTTACAATACTGGATGTTCATATTAAACAGTCTGTTTCAGGCCTTTTTTCTGCTCTTGGATCTTTATGATGTCATAAAGACAGTTTAGGGAGTGAATGTCCTCATCGAGAGTCTGCAGCAGGAAGAAGATGAGTAAGGATTATTTAAAGTTACCCTAGTAGAGTCCGAGAATAAAAATACTGAGCTTGAAATGAGCATAAATGAAATGGACCCGACCTTAATGGCTGCAGGAGCAGGGTGGAGGGGGAGGAGGGTCAATAGGATGTGGCAGGAAGCGCTGGAGTGGCTTCCCTTTAACTGTGACATGAAACTGAAAGTAGTGTGATTCACTAATTCAGAACTAGAAGATTATGCAAATCTCCAGAGGAGCTCTGCCCACACACTCGTGCTCAGTGTCGCATCACTAATTAAATCGATTAAATCTGGTGCCTGTTGTTTATTAACTCGAGGTTCACTCAGAGGTCACGTGTCCACAGCGCTACGCAGCCATGCCCCGAGCCGCCCAACGAAGGCTGGCTAAAACTCTGATCCCATCTGAAATGAATGAAAGACGGCAAAAAGAAATTGGATTAAAGATCTGGATTCAGACGTCACCGTGGCAGTTAAAATAAAACTGCAGACCTGTGATCTGGACTCAGTCTGAATCCTTGCAGCATCCACTGCCAGCTGCTGCTCGGCTCTGTGCTGCCTTTCAGGACGGCCAAATTACAACCCAGAAGAGTGCCAACGCCTGAGCACTCGTCTCCACCAGATATGACTCAACCTGAATTTTCTTGTATCCATCTGTCAGACCTTAATTTAGACCCATGCTTCATCCAGGTGGCGTTCACACGAGACGCTTTTTCAAATATTTATCAAGGCACACCTCGCTCCAGTCTGTGATGGCGCTCTCCGGCTCAGTTGACCGGCGGCTAACTCAGATGACCGTTTTGATATCTCTCTGGCAGCTCGCGCCACTTCCAGAGGCGGCAGATTCGATTTAGTTTCTACCTGTTGGGACGCGCTAGCCGCCGGGACGATTAGACCACATGGCTAAGCTGAACATATTTGAAAGAGGTGTTAAAATTCAGACGTTAATTCCAGTTTTATTTTTCCAGCTCCGGCTCACAACAACAGTTGTCTCACGATGCTTTAAACGGAGCGTTTAAAACTGTCAATTACACTGTGACTGACCTCCTGCTTACACAGGCCTTCGGAAAATACTGGTTTTAAAGACAGGCTGAGACAGGCAGACCTGCAGGAGGACACAAACAAACTGAGAACACCCACACGTTTATAATTACGCTGACATTTTACAGTGGGAAAGGCGAGTTTGCTCTACATAAACACTGTTTAGCTTGTTATCACATGGAAAACTCGTTTTTTTTAAAAGGAGCTGATGCTCACGTATCAGAAACCAGAACGAGGAAGTCTCTGATAAATTATGTGAGGTGATTCACCAGCACACAGTGTTGGGAAGGTTACTTTTAAAATGTATTCCATTACAGATTACAGATTACATGCCCCAAAATGTATTCTGTAACGTATTCCGTTACGTTACTCAATGAGAGTAACGTATTCTGAATACTTTGGATTACTTAATATATTATCATGCTGTTTACAACTACATGAATGTACTATTGCTGTAATTTATTACTGTTACTGAAGGTCCGCGGCTCCGAACCGTAGTAAAGGGACCTCTGGCTAATACGGTGGGTTCTGTGTCGGCTCGTAGCTGAAAACTAGCTTTACTTTGTTGTCTGGGTCAACTTTGCTAGCAGAGACAGAGAGAGGCGTTGAAAGGCTGCTCCAACAGAACTTATTGTTTTTGGAGGAAAACACGAACACGGTGTACAGTCGAGTCTTAATAGCTTACTTACAACTGGGCTCGTCAGGCTCTCTTCTTGGCTGCAGTGGTTATTATTATATTTACATGCTTCCAGCTCCCGTTTCTGCTCGATGACAGCTCGTACTTTTCCTTTTTCTCCCTCCCTCGCTCACAGACACATAACGGGTATGGCAGTCCATTTTCCCTGCAGCACGGACTACACTGCCCATGATGCTACATTCTTTAGAGCTATACCTGTAGCATTCTGCCTGTTAGCTTAGCACAACAACAACAGGCGCTCTCTCACCCAGGAAACACAGAGAGAGAGAGCGTCACCCTGTAACCATGGCAACCGTAACGCTGCCGCCTGGAACAACAGAACGTAGCTGTCAAACAAAACCCAAACAGGCCTGACCCGCCACAATATGAAACAGGGAAGTACCGCCGTGTAATCCATTTATTTCAACAAAGTAACTGTATTCTAAATACCACCTTTTTAAACGGTAACTGTAACGGAATACAGTTACTCATATTTTGTATTTTAAATACGTAACGGCGGTACATGTATTCCGTTACTCCCCAACACTGCCAGTACACCAGTATAAATCAATACATTTCAGCATGACTGCAAAAAACTCAAAATATCAGGATGTGCTTGTATGTTTACATGATTAATACGACTTTAAAAATCTCTACAGTAGGTAAACAAAAACTGTCGGGTGCTAACCAATGTTAGCCTGACCCAAAAACAAGCTAGCTGTTTCCTCCTGTTTCCAGTGTTTATTCTGCACGACATTATCTGACTGCTGGTTCCAGCTACAAACCTGCTTATAGAGATCTAACAACAATGTGAGCTCATGTCAAGTGAACACCCCAAAGCTTTACTTATTGCTTTGTTTTAATTTTTACTTTAAAAAAAATTATTCGATTTTTATTTAACTTATTACTTGTAGGGTATTTTTTAATTGAATAAGTAAAATTAAATGTTTAATATCAGTAAAGAACGGCCTCGTATATGTCCATCCATCCACACTGAGCCCGGCCGATATATTGGACCATGTCAGCTATTTGCTGATCTGAGCAAAGAATTTGAAATAAAATAGGAAATTAAACGAGGATCTTTTTTTATTAACTGTACCTTTCTAAGGACTAAGAAAAAACATCAGATATAGTTACACGAGATTTTTAAATCGCAAAATATTGGCACCAGTTTGGATCTGACGGGCTTTAAATCAATCCTTCATTCCAGCTTTTTGTGTAGTTTCAAGAGTTTTGTGGGCCACCTCTGATTGGTTTAAACTTCAGAGACAAAGCCTGCTGCTGTAAGCTACAGAGAGGCTACACAGCCCTGTCATGGCGGCTGCGTCGGAGGCCCAGGCTGGTCCCCGGGGACTTCTCGCTGGCTTGGCTTTAATCCAGCGTGTAGTAAGTTTGTAGCTTCTGACTGGCCCGGTGTTGCTCAGGCTTCCACTCACAGCATTCAGTCGAAAGAAAGACATGTATTGTTTTCACATCATATTCACTGAAGGGCTGTGCTGATCTGTACGAGCTTCACTTGTTCCCAAAGACACAAATACTGGTTATTCATTCAAACTGTCTTAATACACGATTGTGAAGCGGTCTGCAGGTTTGATTTGATTCTTGTCATTAACAGTCATTGTTACAGAAGTGACTTCTCATTTTTGAAGTAACTCCATCTGTTCAAATACACCAAGTTGCCCAAGTTTAAACATTTAAACATTTTAATATTTGTCAGTGTTTGTTTCTCTCGGACTCTGCAGCAGAGTCTGTGAGCCACACTGCCAAACATCAGTGGAGCTTTAAAGTGAACACTATTATAACAGGACAGCTGACCAGGCAGCCAGCTGGTCAAACCAGTAAAGATACCAAGAGTTTATTATAATTATGCAAAGTGAACAAACTACCAGCGCATGTTTACCTATTTCAAGAGAGTAAAATTGAACGTATTGATCCTGTGTTAAAAAATCAATATAGATTAGTAAAGTAACAAACTTCATTAAAATACATTGAGCAGATTGTGAGTATGGATTGGACTGTAACTCATGTTTAATTGCGTAACCTCCATTGGTTTTACTCACTGTTCAAATACTATGTAGCACCACAATCAGTCCTGTGGAAATGAAGTGGTTTGAAGCAGGAGGAGGTTCTGTTGTGAAGAATAGCCCAGATTAGGTCATAATGATGTCATTAGGTTTATCTCAGCCTGAAATCTGAGACTATAAATTTCAGAGAGATGTTACACAGTGGATGAAAATCACTGTCATGTTGCATTATGGGATTCTTCTTCAGAGTGGGCCTAAATTAGGGACTCTGCTGGACCAACAACCAGTCCTTAATCTGAAGTTAACATATTACTGAACTGCTGAAGAACCCAGTTTATCTTAAAGCGTCTAAACCGTGTTTGGTTTTGTGTTGTAATATTGGAACATGTATTGATCTTCTGTAGAAACGTATGTTCTGGTCACGGCTGATGGCCCCGCCCCTCCCTGGTTCTGACAGTTTCTTCCTGTCAAAAGGAAGTTTTTCTTTCCCGCTGTCAGCAAATGCTTTCTCTCTGTTATTGTTTACCTTTGGCGCTGTACAAGTAACACTGAACTGAATCTAGGTTGTTTACTCCCATGAATCTTGGTTACAGGTGCATGTTAACTTTAAGGGTCAGCTTTTCAGAGTCCTTCTACAGGGTTACAGACTTTAAAGGCGACCTTGTTCCTGTCGTTAGGTGCGCTTTACTTTGTTATTTTGTTTACGTTCTACCTGCTGTTTTATCTTTCTCTTTGTTTGTGTGTTTGTTTTCCTGAGGAAAAGTAGAGATTGTGTTTCTGACATCTTAAGGGAACACCCTAAAGCTTCATGTACGCACAGACAAACACGGCAACTAAGCTTTAAAGTTACTCGACAGGAAGGAAGCGTGACAACAGGAAGCAGTCTTACAATCCCGCCCTCTGACCCTGTTTGTGTCACAGTATTTGTGTGGGTACCTCCTACGCTCGAGGGAACGTAATAATACTGTTACATAAAGGCCTATGGGTCTGTCTGTCCACACACACACACACACACACACACACACACACACACACACACACACACACACACACACACACACACACACACACACACACACACTAGCATATCTACCAGACAGGGACAGTGAGAGAGAGCTTGCCAGTGCCAAAATCACGCTGGGCAAGCCTGAGGTTGCCATGGAAATGAAGCCACGTGATCACAGAGGTGGTCACCAGGGAGACAGATGCTGCTGACCTTTTTTAACAGGGGGGGTGTGGTTTGGATGGGCTTCAGTAGAGAGATATATGGAGCACAGTACAGTACAGTGAGAGTGTACGGATTGTGTCTAAAGCCACAATAGATGTAAATGGTTATTGTGAGATTTCTGGATGCTTCACTCAGTGTCGCAGGCTAATGATGTGCAGTGAAGATCGAATGCATCAGTTAAAAACAAGGGAAGTATGTAGAAGCGTACTTCCCTAGCATGCAAACATGCTACCTGTCAAAACCAAGCCACAGCGAGACCTCCTGCGTGTCCTGGTCTGTGTACAGTCTATGTAACCTTATGGCTCTGGAATAAAAAGAGCCAAAGCTGCACCTTTTTCAAAGCAGCACTGGATCAGAATTGGAGATAGAAAAAGTGTTGAGACGGAGGTTTATTATGAGGCTCTCCAGCTCCCCTCAGCTCATTAGTTTTGGTGTGTGTCCTTGCACCTTTGGATTGACTCTCACCGTTCTCGTCTCGCTCCCGTTGGAGAGCTTTAAGTTTCTCTGAGGAGTTGATCAAGATGAAGCCAGAGGTAAATGCATACAGAGCTTATTCACTGTGTGGACGGGAAGAACAACTTTAAGTGGCCTCAAATGTTGCTGTATGATGAGAGCATATGTATAATCTAATAATAATAATAGTGTACACACTAAGTATATACATACATACCTTTTCAAAAAGGTGTTGTTTTCACATTATGATCATTTCTGAGCTTTAATTTGTGATTTTTAATTAATTAATCAATTGTTTTGAAACTAAGAGGTGTAGGTGCACCTTACAGGATGAACCACTTTCCCGTCATAACTGCCTTAATTATCCATTGATTGTAGTTCATATCGACGTGACAGCATCACTGCTGCAGATTTGTTGCCTACACATCCAAAGGTGCTCCATTGATTTACGACCTAGAGGCCATCTGAGTGCAGTGTGTTCAAAATATAAGTGTGAGATGATTTGAGTTTTGTGACATGGGACAATATCCTGTTGGAAACCATGGATACGCTGTGGTCATAAAGGGATGCTCATGGTCAATAACAATACTGCTGCGGTGTTAAAATGATGCTCAGTCGGTACTCACGGGCCCAAAATGTACCATTAAAATATTCCTCACACCGTTACACCACCAGTGGCCTTATCCACTGATACACAGCATACAGTGGGTCCTTTGATGCTGTTTATGGGAAATTCTGACTTGTGAGAGTGAGAGAAAATGAGACAACATGTTAAAAATAAGCTGTTTTTACCTTTATTTGACGGCCTTGCAGTGAAGAGTAAACAGTAAAGTGTTTTCCCCAGAGAACTGCTGCTTACTGGATATTAACTGTAAACCTGCAGATGGTGGTGTGGGGAAATCCAGTGTTGTTGTCTGAACAGCAGTTTGTGAAATACTCATACCAACCTGTCAACAACAACATGTTCAGACTCACCTTTCTTTTGGGCACAGCTACAGCTTCTTTGTGCCTTCCCTTGTTTCCTTTCTGTTCTCTGTTCCTGTCCAAAAAAGAATAATTGGAGAGAAGAAAATCCCCAGTCTCATGCTTGGTTTAAACTTTAGCAGGTCTTCTTAACCATACCTCAGTGCACAAAGTTCCCGATTAGATATTCGGTTTAACAAGTGGTTGAACAGGTGTTGCTAACATCTTCGTTCTTGTCTACGACGTGAGCAAAAACATGAGCAAAATATCCCCAAACAGTTGATTGACCTTTTTCAAATAGCAGATACAGTTTGATTGATGATGTTTAAGGTTAAATATTTAAATTTTTGTATGAAAAATGATTGGGTCATACACCTGAACATGCAAAAAGACGTGTGTAACACATCAGCATCAAACCTTCACCAGTCACTGTGAACTTATGAGGCTTTTATGAAGGAGTTCCTCAGGGAACTTTCCGAGTGCCTCTGTTTTTACACTTAGCTAATCCGAATGCATCTAACTGAGAGGGCTGTCTGCTCGTCTGCCCTCTGTTTAGGTCTTCACCACCTACTCTAATGAAGATTACGACCGACGCAATGATGACGTTGACCCCATGGCAGCGTCAGCTGAGTACGAGCTGGAGAAGAGGGTTGAAAAGTTGGACCTGTTTCCCGTCGAGCTGGAGAAAGGTTTGCACGTGTCTTACATGTCACCGAGAGTCACTCAGTCAAGCCTCTTATGTAACTGTACACACTCACACAAGAGGCTGTTAGCGGACATACACTGTCGCTCTGCTAACAGCTCCTTTATCCCCTTATGTGACTAAATTTAGCACGGATTGGCCTAATTAGTAGCCAGTAACTCTGAAGGTAATGGATTTGAACCAGCAACCATGCGTGACGGCTGCTCTCAGCACTGCATAATAGCTATAATTTCACTAATATTTAATAGCTTGGATGTGGATACATTTTTTCTGTCATTCTATAATATGATTAGTTATTATTAGCAAAATAAATATGACAGGATTCTAATTAACAGTAATGATGTATTTATGTTTCTCAGCATTGAGATACGGCTCTGTTGTCTGTGTGTCTTTCAGACAGCGACGGCCTCGGCATCAGTATCATTGGTATGGGTGCAGGAGCTGATATGGGCCTGGAGAAGCTGGGCATCTTTGTCAAGACGGTCACCGAGGGTGGAGCTGCGCAGAGAGACGGCAGGTACCTTCAACCTGCCTGCACCTGCCCCGACTTGTATCTAAAAGTTGGAAGTAGCCACCATAACATTACGCATTTTTCACTCTTTCAGTTTTATTTATATAGCTCGAAATCACAACAACAGCTGTCTCAAGGTGCTTTATATCGTAAGGTAAAGAGGCTGCAATAAATCAAAGAGAACAGAGAAACCCAACAATCATGTGACCTCTGAGACAGTGGGAAGGAAAAACTCCCTTTGAACAGGAAGGAACCTCCAGCAGAACCAGGCTCAGGGAGGGGCGGCCTAGACCTGATGCAGCATAAGGGACGAGTCAAGGTCACATGATCCAACACTAACTATGTGCTTTATCACAAGATGTAGGCTGTCGGGGGATTCCCATGATGCATTGAGTTTTTCCTTTCCAGTCACCTTTCTCACTCACTATGTATTAACAGACCTCTCTGTATTGAATCGTATCTGTTATTAACCTCTGTCTCTCTTCCACAGCATGTCTTTATCCTGTCTTCCTTCTCTCACCCCAACCAATCACAGCAGATGGCCCCGCCCCTCCCTGAGCCTGGATCTGCCGGAGGTTTCTTCCTGTTAAAAGGGAGTTTTTCCTTCCCACTGTTGCCAAAGTGCTGCTCATAGGGGGTCATATGATTGTTGGGCTTTTCTCTGTATCTATGAAGCGCCTTGAGGCGACTTTTGTTGTGATTTGGCGCTATATAAATAAAATTGAATTGAATTGAAAGGAAAGTTGTAGGCTTAACTCCATTTTCCTTTGGACAGCAGACATGATTATTGATTATTAGCTAAATGTACACTCGCACATTTTGCCTTAAATGTATTTCTTTGCAAACTTGATTCTTTAGCTGATAGTTGCTCACTACTGTTACTTTCCTCCCATCAGTGTGAGTGCAAGTTTTTAAATCTTTTTGTTAGAGACAACAGTTTAAAATAAACAGGCAAAAGCATAAAATGCCACAGGCTAGGATGCTACATGCAGCCAGAGCTAGTCCACAGTCCTGTCTGGTCAAAGAGACTCAGAGTTACATTTGTCTTTGCAGAGGTTTAAAAAGTGTGTTCACTGAGCGACCTTGGTCTTTTCCAAACATCGCTCTGCATACAGTTCTCTTTGTGTCTGTAGGATCCAGGTGAACGACCTCATAGTGGAGGTTGATGGGACCAGCCTGGTTGGTGTTACTCAGAGCTTTGCTGCCTCGGTCCTCCGCAACACCACCGGCAAAGTCAGGTCTGTGTCGCACTCACGCTAAACGCACACAGTTGTGTTTTCATATCTTCTTGAGGACATCCAATCGACATAATGCTTTCTCTAGCTGCTTCCCCTAACCATCATGAGTGCCTGATCCTAACATAACCTCATTGTAATCATGACACTGAAACCACATTTTGAGCCTCGTGGGCATTTTGTCCCCATAAGGGTCGTTGGTCCCCACATCTCCATTTTTGAAACACATTATACATCATGGAAGCTATTTTTGTCCATTAGTGGTAAAAATTGCATATTATTTTATTTTTAGTTGGTGTGTTTTGAAGGAGTTTTTCAGGTTTGCTGTTGATACAGTGAATTCTTTCATGTTTTCCACACATGCAGTTTCAGTGTGTACAGTTTAGTTTGTGTAAAATGTTTAACTTTTTCCTTTTTTTGTGAATGACAAAGTTTTTGTTTTTGTTTTTGATGCTGTTTTCTAGGTTTGTGATTGGCCGGGAGAAGCCGGGGGAGCAGAGTGAAGTGGCTCAGCTGATCCAGCAGACTCTAGAACAGGAGAGGTGGCAGAGGGAGATGATGGAGCAGAGATACAAACAGTACATGGATGATGATGAGGAGGTACATGCTAAACCTCTGTCGTGTGGGAGGGAAAAAACAGCCACTGATGTCATTTTCGAGGCGCAGCTACCACACCAGCGTTGGCTGGGTGCACGCCGCGCAGTAGGCAACTCCCCCATGACATTTCATTGTCCTGCCCTGCGTGTGGTCTTCCTGTTGATGCGCTGCTGAGGGGCGGTTCTTGACACGTGCCATGTGACACATTGCAGCAGCAGCGCTCTCAGCTTGGTGATGAACACAGTGAATGCTCAAACATCAGTCAGTTCTCCTCACTGCACCTCCTTTGTCCTTTGAAATAGTCAAAAATAATGAAAAAGTCGTTGTTTTTAGTCAGTAAACAGAATCCAAACGCACTTTGGCTGCATTTGGAAGGCAGCATTGCTCTGCTTCACAAAGATATCCTGCATGTATTCATTAAGTTCGTTTTCACAAGACTTTTGATGGTGTTAGTGGTTGTTAGCCACAGGAAATCCAACATGTGTGCATGGGAAAATGCCTGTCTGTGCTCCACCACATGCCATTTCAAACTCAGTCCAGCATCTCCACCTTCTGGTCAGAGAGAGAAACTGCATCAATACAGAAATCATTTCAATTCCTAGTTTCTAGCGTCAAGTTTCATAATTAAAACAGTGGGATCAGGCTACTTCCTGCACATGGCTCATGGGACAGAGTGTGGCTTGTAGGCTGGGTATCGTCATCATCTCAATTCCGATTCACAAGGTCCTGATTCGATTCGAATCGAATCGGGGAAATTTTGCCTCAGACAGTCAGAAATATTATAATTCTGATCATTTATCGGCACATATCCATATTTTTATATCTATAAAAAGAAAGCTGAGACTTATGAGACTTTATCAAAGGTGTGAGCATCACAGCAGATGCTTTTGTGTCAAAGTAACTGAGCGTAAAACACAGAAAAACATGAAGGAGATTTTCTGGCCTGCGTTTTTATTCAGATAACCTTAAAAATATTGTGCAGTAGCATGAATCAACATATAAACATGACCTGATGCTGCTGAAGTGAAGCAGAGCAAAGTTACAGAGGATTAATTAGAGACACAGCCGAGCATTTTGCAATTTCACATCATTTTAAAAAGGTTACATTTCTTCAGTATTGAACAGCAGAAATGAAACTTTCTTGTCGGAAATCAGTTAAATTTAAAAAAACAGCAGCAGACAGCGCTGTACACAACAGTAGAGAGAGAGAGAGCTGTGCATGAAGTGTGATTTTATTGTGGTGGAAGCAAAAGAGGAAATTCATGATGATGATGTGAAGTTAGTTTGGGTCTTCAGTCGTTTTTGGTTGTAGAGAATTGAAACCTGCAGCTTCGGAGTCAAGCGCAAAAAAAGACGTAAACACAAAGTGCGGACCCGCCGACGCATCAGAATCTGTGCGCTGACGGCTTCACGTGCCGTCGGCTGAGAAAGCAGACATCTGTGATGCGTCGGCGCTTTGTGTTTACGTCTTTGTGCAGAATCCGTGTACCTGCTCTGGTTTGCTGTTTTAGCTGTATTTGAGGTTTAACCTGAGATTCTGGCATGTCGGGCAAAATAAATTTACACTTAAAAATCAATTCAGGATTTTAATGATAGACTCCTAACGTTTCATCACTCTACAGCCTGAAATGACAGAGCTCTGATTTCATGCCTGGGGGCAAATATTTTGTCAACTCAAGGCTGTGCTTTGGTTTGGTTCGCCAGAGAAGCCACAGAGCTGCATTTATTAGAGGATGTTGATATGGACGGCAGCGTGCGCGCTGGTTTGCTGCAGTTTTGTAATAAATACAGTTACTTTACAGTATTTACCTCAAATTGTGTCAGAGTAGAAAGAGTCAGCAGAGAAGAAGACAGTGCAGTCATTATGCAAAGCAATCATGTATTAAGTAATACATTTTAGTTAATGCGTTTGTTAGCCTGGAAGAAAACATGCTGGACATGGGCTAATGTGAGGCTAATTTACTTTGTAACACAGAGAAGAAGAATAAGACAAATAATCAGCCGGCTGTTATCGATTGTGTGAATGCTTTTAGTGGAAGACGATGTGCTGGCTGCATTTTGTTCCAAGGTAATGAGTCTGAACTGTCAAACTGACCAGATCGTTTCTTTCACTTAATTTGTGACTGCATACTTGACCTAGTTGCAATTTATATCATTTTATATGACAGGTACTCCTGCCAATTAGATTATGAAGAGACAGACGACTGAAATGTACCACACAGTGCTATGAGTGTAAAGCTAATGCCAGCAGCTAGCTAACATCTAACAAATGACTAAGTTCTGTTTGAAAAAACAATTTTCAAAAGGTAACTGAGTGAAAGACAGACTTTACTAACTTTAGAGTTGTTTTGTAACATGAAACGGTTACCTTTGGAGATGTTGGTAGGTGACTGAGATACCTTTTGTCTACCAAAGCAACCTAGCTTTGCACTAAGTAGCATAAGACGCTTTTAAGCTAACTAGCTTAAAGAGTATAAGCCACCAAACTGTGAAACCACATGCATGAGCTTAGCCTAGCCAAGAGTCCTTTTTGACTCTTGGAATGACCAAAACTTACCAAATGGACTTTTGACTTCAAACAATCGTAACTGAACTGCTAAACCCAAAGGGACAGTGGATAGTGTATCAGACATGAGCATAGAAAAATCAGCTAAATGTGGTGCTGCCATGAGCCTGCATTAGATCTGAAAGCCACCAGATGGCGTTTGCTCTGATTGCAAAAAGATTTTGGGAGCATGGAAAAGGCTTTCTGACCTGACTGCAGACAGTTTCCTGGTTATTTATTTGTTTAGGGTCATACTGAATAAAACATTTAGTCTATTTTGGTAAAACTATTTTTCCATTGGATTTTCCGTTGATTTGCTCTTTGGCTAAAAACCTGGAGATTGACAAGCGTCAGGCAGTGAGCCGGCGGGTTCAGTCAAACCCTCCTCTTTCTGGTGTTGTTGTTTTGTTTTGTTTTTCCTTTCAAACCAAGATAGAGATGGACTAGAAACTAATGAAGGACATCACCTTTCATAGCTACTGTCCTCTAGAGGTCACAGACATCTATTGGACTACCACCGCATGCATTGTTTCCTGGTGGCTATTGTGAGGGATTAAGGCACTCTGTGTTGGCCTTCCTTTTCAAACCTGGAAGTCAGTCTCTTATACCATCTATACCAGGGATCCCCAATCCCAGTCCATGAGGGCCGGTGTCCTGCAGGTTTTAGATCTCACCCTGGGTCAATATTACCAGGCCTCTGGAGAACTTCAGGACATGTTGAGATGGTAATTTATCCATTTAAATCAGCTGTGATGGATCAAGGACACGTCTAAAACGTGCAGGGACACCGGCCCCGGTGGACTGGGATTGGGGACCCCTGATCTATACTAACCAGCTACTCCAGCTCCATATCGGATGCAATCATTGGTCTCCTATGTAACCTTATGCCTGTAAAACCTACTCATACAATATGTATAAAATATCACAACTATTACCAAACGTAACTGTATTTCTTGCGTGTGTGTTTACCTGCAGACAGGTGAATATGCGACAGACGAGGAGGAGGAGATGAGTCCAATGTTTCCGAACTCGATAGAGGTTTTCGATCTGGCAGAAAACCAGGAAATGCTGTCCCCTGTGGAGCTGGACCCAGAGAAACTGGCCCACAAGTTCAAAGAGGTACATGTGATATAAATGATTTGGATGTTAAATGTCATTATTTTAGTCTTTTGTTTACAGTTTTACCTAGCTTGATTTTTGTTATGTTTATTTGTTTTTTAAAGAAATCCGATTGTTTCTCCCTCTGTCTGCAGCTCCAGATTAAACATGCAGTAACCCAGGCTGAGATCCAGCTGCTCAAGAGGAAGGTGAGCCTGTTTAACACACACTTACACACATGCAGGCAAAAAAACCCTCAAAACACCAGCACATTCAGGTTGCACTGCAGAAGAGAATGCACACATGCATAACACCAGTTCTTTTTGGCTCTATGATGACTTAATGCCTCCCACATACCACCTCCTCCTCCCCCACACTGACCCCCACCCCACCTCCAGCTGGCTCACGCAGAGCAGGATAAGTTGCGTTGGCGGATGGAGCGTGCTCAGTTGGAGCAAAATATCCGGGACAGTAAAGAGAGGATGGAAAAACTTGAGGGCTACTGGATGGAGGCACAGTCTCTGTGTAAGGTAAGATAGTAAACCTAAACTTCAAAAAGGCACGAATGAATCAAGTGTTTCTAAAAATAAAATGAGCTCACTGTCACCCTAAAACTAGTCTTGTTATCGTTTACTCACAGCGAGTATTTGTCTTTTCAGGCTGTGGATGAACACCTGAAGGAAACTCAGGCTCAGTATCAAACCCTGGAGAGGAAATACAGCAAAGCCAAGAGGCTGATTAAAGAATACCAGCAGAAGTAAGGAAGGAGAAGGAGGGACACAATGAAAAGATAAAAGGAGTAAAATAACACCACCACTCCAATGTGTGTGTGTGTGTGTGTGTGTGTGTGTGTGTGCGCATTTTAGGGAGGTGGAGTACCTGAAGAAAGAGACTGCTCAGCGTCAGGCACAAGAGGAGAGCGAGGCGACACACAAAGAGGAGACGGACAACCTGCAGGATAAGGTGCGCAGTAGACTCACCTGAATCTCTCGCTGTCAGGTAGCAGGAAAGGCAAAGGAGACGCTGATAACAAAGGCTGCGTTCCATTCAGGGTAGTGACAACCAGGGTCCTGCGTTAGTGCGCCAGGTCACCGTCACAGCTTGATGGGTCAATCCATTATGTTTTAGTAAACTGCTCAAACAAATTAAAGGAACACTTTGAAAACACATCTGATCTCAGGCTACGTCCACACGTACACGGGTATTTTTGGAAACAGAGATTTTCCGTTTTCATTTTAAAAAATAATCCCGTCCACACGTAAAGGCAGAAATGAAGGAAAACGCTGCGAGGAACATGCCAAAGCAGCAGGTGGCGCTATATTCCTAACCAGAAATGTTGGAGGGACAGTAACTGTGTGTGTATATGTAAGCATTTAAACACTGCAGAGAACAATTAACTGTAACAGTATTGTAGAAATTCATTTCACCGAAACAATAACGTGGCGCACAGTGTGACGTCAAAAAATGCGCACTCAGAGTTTTCAAAAATCTCCACCCTGGCCGGAGTTTTTAAAAATCTCTGTTTTCAGTGACCGAAAACGCCGTTTACGTGTGGACGAAAGGTGCAAACGCATAGAAAAATCTGCGTTTTCAAAAATACCCGGGTACGTGTGGACGTAGCCTGAGTCTATGCTGCTACAGAGGGTAATGTGTTAGGAACAAGGGATGGAAATGATCAACCTACAGATTATCGTCCCACAGGTTGCTTCAATTAAGTGTTTCTTTAACACTTTTCATAAAAGGTTTAACGTTATATTTCTTGAAGTTATCATCCGCTATGTTTTCCACAGATTACAGACTTGGAGACCAAAGTGGATGCCTTGAAGACCCCCCAACCCTCCTAGACTGCTGCTACTTCCCGCCTCCTGTCTGTGACTGAAGGAGGAGGAGCCCCCCCCCGTCATCCTACCGCAGGGGGGCTGTAATTTATTCCAATCAACCATTCACTGCAACGGACAGGTAGCAGAGGAGGGAAAAATCCCAGCAAGTAGAAGAGAGGACCGTGGAGAAGGACTCAACCTCTCATGTGACATCTGCCAGTGGCTTAGTGCTCCGTCAGTCAACAACAAATCCCAGAATGCACCTTCTGTCATATCCAGAATCCTCCTTTTGTGTCTTCCTGGCAACTGGCTTGGCATTCAACCCGGAAACCATATTCAGCAACTCAGTTTGTAGACGATGTGTTTTCTCCTCTCTTTAGCAGCATCTTACCCAGGTTCTGTGAATAATTGCGATTTATTAAAAACAAAAAGCGCTTTTAATAACCAGGCTCGTCACAAAGTGCTTTATAGAGCGACAGAGGGAATGAAGCAGAGCAAAAGGGACAAAAGGATTGCTGTTATACGACCTTTGAACTACGCGATTGTCGAACCATCCCTTAAGAGAAGAGGACGAGCGTGTTCTCTGCCCGTGGCGATGCTCGTTTTCATCTGAAACTACCAGGAGAAGCGGTGACCTTATTTTTAGAGACACGCACCTTTCAGGAAGTGGAACCTCGGTAGTAAGACTCGACAAAACTCTGATGGCCACCTTACCGCCCATTAGCGAAGTAATAAAAACTATGGAGCAAGATGGCCTCCGTGTTTCAAAACTGTCAAAGCCCAGCTTTTTGCTTTCTTTTTCCCGACCTAACTCTCTGCAAACGGTGGTATTAGTAAAGAAGAAGTGTGTGTTTCAGGTCTGAACTACGTAATGTTTGTATATATTCTATACATTTATTTAAAAGTGTTAAAGTGGCTTAAGCAATTAGATGGATCTGGAATCTAAGAGTGAGGCGGTGACGCCTTACTGTGGAGGGAATGGTTCAGTAGTCCTCAGTCTGTTTCATCTCTTTTCTCTCAGCATCAATGGCAAACAGGGTGTGAATAGTCTAATTTGTGCTTGTAGAACTTCTAATTGTGTATATCTGTTGGTGTTTACTATATACTCTGTGGGTTTACATGCACACAAACCTGCTTTCAGGTCAGCCGTGCGCTATATTCTCACGTGTAGGAAGGCTTCCTTTCTCGTTTTAGAATATCCTCTTAGCTCGCACTCTTAGCTACTACCATATACATAAAATATTAAAAAATCTATCCAAACATGTCATGGAAGCAGAGAATGACTACAGATAGAAACTGATTCACTGAATTAGCAATTGAGGTCAAATCCAAAGTGGAAAACAGCACTAAGATTAGAGAATTTGCTCATTTAAAATCCTATAACAACATACTGGATATATTGTTATAGCAGGTCCAATTATTACTAACTTTTAGATTGGAGTTTACTATTATTACTGCCACTAATATCCCCCATCAATAATAATGTTCCTATATTGCGCAGTAAAACTTTTCCAAGCAATTATATACCTAACTAAAGACTCATGAAATGTAATTTTAATTTTAATTATTATTATTTTATTAGTATGGAAGACTACTATGGCCTTTTTTGTCCCTAAAAACAGGTGAACAGAATCAGCCTTTTGGGATTTACTTACCTGGATGATTGAGCATGCACCAAGACTCCCTAAAAAACCAACTTTGAATTTAACTTTTTTCCCCAGAACTATCACACGAATTCTCTTCCAAAACTAGCAAGTATAAAAAGTGGAAACTCCTACTGAAAAAATTTAAATTGATCCCCCAGTTTTTGTTTTTCTTTATTGGCTGACTTAAATTTCCAGATCATAAATTGACTAACATTAGATAAACGGAGTATAGTGAAACACTGGACACTCAAATATTATATTTTATTTTTTTGAACATAAAAAACCCCATAAAATCTTAAACTTTACCAGCTAAAAGTTAGCTTTATGAAGTGGTTTCTGTTTCTGTAAGTGTTATTGTAATAGTTTAATAGTTTCTTTCGTTTGAACATTACATACTGACTAGTCAAATGTCACTAGTTCTACATTAGTGACATTTCTCTGGTTCTGTATCGGCTAATGTCATTTGGCTGTCGGTTAGCTTGTTAGGCTATAAGCGTCGACTGACAGTAGTAGTTGTTAGCTGTCAATATGTTAATTTAACTTCCCAAAATCACAAACTAGAGCTATCAAGGATGCCAGAGTCTTTGCCAGTTCTGTTTTATATTGATATTTGTATCAGTATATATCAATTCTCATTAGCTAGTAGCACCTCACTAGCTAGTGAAGCCTGCTAGCATAACAGAATAGTGTAGCCACTGAAGTGTTTGTGTAACAAGACCGTCACATGGATATGAGCATCGGGGTTATTCAGAAAACTGTGTGCATGTAAACACACTCCACATATCTTACATTAGGAGAAAAGTAGAGGGTCCCAGTGCCAGTATTATACCTATAGAAAATGAATTTAAGTTAGCGATACATGCCTGACGTAGTTGAACTGGTTGAATTTAAAAGTGTTATTATAGCCATTAAAGGTCAGGTGTTTCTTCAGGAATTCAGTAACCAATGTGTCGACTCCATCTACCTGAATATGATTTTTTTTTTTTCTTTTCCCCAAACTCCTCTTTGGTCAGATCAATGTAATGAGTTGCAACCTTTTTTAAGATTAGCAGAATCAAAAGGTTGATTTGCTGAGAATAGACTAATTAGATAAGGATTGAACCTGTGACACTGTGGTTACTGTATGCTCTATATTTTATAAAAAAATAATGTGAAAATTATAATGTGGACCGTTTCAAATATGAAACTTGTATTCATGTGAATGGCAAAATGGTGCTCTGAAAGATGGCCTTTACATGTGAAATGAAATTCTGAACTGGTAGGTTATGTATTTTGCTGCTGTCATTCCCCTTGGTAGCTGTTGTTATGAGCTCCTGTTTTAATCAAGATAGTAGAGAGAGTAAAGACAGTAGAGCTTGCTGGCAAGCTCTGATTGGGTCCCATTACTTGAGAAAACCACAAGTGGAGTACAATCCCGAGATCTAATTGGGCTACTTAAGCTTAACTCATAATGAATGGAGCAGTTTTGAGGTTGACAAGTTAAAACCAGTCTACAGCTTTTTCCCAAACCTTAGCCACACTAGCACCCTGGTTCTGAGAATGGTACCATTTGCATCGTAACTTTGCTCTCGTTATCTTCAAACCCATTGTACTGATGTTCATAGTGCCCAGAGGAAGCATACCGAGTTTCCCTTTTGCACCAACGGCCGGTTATAAATGTTAATTCATCAAATATTAAGGTTCTAAAATCCACTAATGTTAGCATGCTAACGTGTTGAATGGATTTCACGAACACGGTAAGCCTGCTCAACATTGCCCTGCTGGGCCTGCAATCACGTTCGTATCCCAGTGTTAGCATTTTGAAGCACTGCTGTGCCTGAGTATAGCATCACAAAGCTTATAGCATGGCTACATTGAAAACGTATTGTCGTTTCTTTGAAACCCAAAATAATTTTGACAAATCACGACTATTTAGATAAAGCTGCTATCTGCTTGAAAATGAAAAGTTGCATTTCCAAGCTTGCTAGGTAGAAGCATGTTTTCCTGAGGTATTTGCTTTAAAAAGAAAAAAAAGCTTGTTTTGCTAAGACCAATCTGCCCCTGCCTTCAGCCTCAGCCTGGCTTTGTTCTTCACACCCACTCTGTTGGAGCTGAAACTGATCTGAATCTGTGCTTCACCTTTGACCTACAGTATTTGTGCATTAACAGATCTCTAGAGAGACATGGGGGCAGAATTTTAAGTCTTTTTGCACTTTTCTGTTTGAGAACTGTCGGGGGACGTGGAAACAAACAGGAATATGAGGACATTCAACCACCAGAAAATAATCTTTTGTGTTTGTACTGTTTGGCTGACGAACATGGAGTACCTCCAAAATCACAATGTATGATTATTTTCATGTAAGAATTCTTCTTTTTCTAAAAAGACACCAAGTATTTGTTCCAAACCTGCAGTATGTTTTAAAGTGTTGTCTTAATAGATGGAAACAAAGGTGAAAGAGCATTTTTTGTTTTAAAGGAATGAAAATCAGCCATAAGCAACTCACTTGAGTATTTTTATTTCATAAGTAATTTTTATTACAGTTTCATCTCGGTGTTGAAACAGTGTGAGCTGTACAAAAGCTGTTGCATCACCAAATCGAACCCTGGTCACTTTGGGTTTTAATGTCTAAACACAGGAAGTGATCAGCTTGCCTTTTTATGACCTATAAGTTAACCTGCTGCTTTTGCCTCGAAAAAGCCTTCCGATGTTTGCTAACTGTAGCTGACTGTCGTTTGTTACCCATCCCGCCCCATCCGCTGTGTCTACGTTGGAAAAAACAAAATTAGCTTGTCCTCATCAGTTTAAAGATAATACCAGTGATTACAGACAAACTGCCATATTGGTAGACTGACTGATTGTAGCACTACGCCATGTAAGAGCTGTTACAGATTGATTTTTGATAATAAACTCATCATTTGCCCCCAGTTCATATTTCGGGGAATGACCTTCAAAACCATTTTCGTCAACAGGCGGCCTCTGAAGTGAGAGGGTTCAGTGCCTTGCTTGTAGGTAAAGGATTGCGGTTCTTGTCTAATCACTTTGTACATTTCAAGGAGTCATGACTGATTGTTGTTGTTGGGGGAGGTTATAATCAGTCTTAAGTAGCCAGTACACAGAAACTGCTTAATAGGTCATTCACAAGTGTCTCAGGTTAGTCAAAATTAGATCTGTTTGCGAAAGTCAGACAGCTAGCCTCTCCATCTGTTCATATCCTTTATGGACAACATATTCTAGATGTAGCTAAAGGCCGTTTTGGTTTGGTGGCGTTGGGAATTCACAGTGACGTGGTCCTTTTAGGCTTTGTCAAGTGGTTAATCTCTAGCTTACAATGTTGTGCTTTTCTGCGAAGATGAGAATTGCCCTGCCCCTGATTGGGGATGAGGTCCTGCCTTGGGTATCACTGGTTCTTGTTCAAGACTGGAGAAGTGGAGCCAGAGATTATTGTCAATTTACTGGTTGGATCTATCTATCCCCATCACCTGTGACCTCAAGCTGTGGGCAGTGACCTAAAGATTGAGATAGTGGATACAAGCATCAGCTTCCTCCGATGGGCGTCTGGTCTCCTCTTACAGATAAGATGTAGATCCTCCACATCGAAAGGAGCCAGTTGAGGTGGTTGGGGTGTCTGCCTAGATACTGGGAGGAGACTCTGGATGAACTGGAGCGATTGTGTCTCTTGGCTGCCATTGGAACACCTCAGTGACCCTCCTGAAAAGATGGAGATGGTTGAGAGATGGAGGTCTAGGTACTTCTGCTTGAACTGCTGACCCTGCAGTTCAGACCTTGATAAGTTATACTGGATGGATGGATGTTTGCACATGTACTTCCTGTTATCTCTGCCTTCAGATCGCCCTGGTTGATGAGCCTCAGTCCAAATTGCACTGAAATGCTAGGACCCAAAGTCAAGTTGCTTCTGATTATGTTTGCTTAATGACCGTTTTTGATGTTCAAGGTGAAAAGCTTAAAAACTACACTCTGGCATGTTCTGTGCTGTAACCACTGGTAGCCAATCTTTAAACACTTTACACCCAGACCCTATAGAACTAGGAGAACAGATGCTTGCTGTGTAGAGCAGATGCAATCTTGTGCTCACATCACGCGTGTCACACCGCAACTTTTAAGAAACTGGAAGAAAAATGGTGGTGGGGTGGGGTGAAATTACAAGAAACAAAAGCACTATGAGAATCCTTGCAATTAGTTTTTTGTTTTTTCTATTTTCATGCATCGCCAAAATTTACCGCACCTTGGAGCAATTCTGTCCTTTTCTTTACAAAACTATTAGTCCTTGGCTTGAAATTAGACAGTGAAGTCATGTGGTTTGAAAGACTAACAGTCATGCGGTGCCAAATGATGAGAGCGGGACAATCTGACCTCGGAGTGCGTCTCGGGTCTGAAACAGATTTCCTTCTCTGCCTGGTTCTGTTTTCAGTTGATGCCACCATGTTTGTCTGAACCGATACCTGTCTGTCAGCGTTAATAAAGATAAAATATGACAACAAAAAAACAAGTTTTATTTAACTTCATATTTCACTGTTCATATATGTTTGAAGTGTGCATTGATTTACAGATCTTACTTCCCCAACCGCCCTGCGACAGACTGGCGACCTTTCCGGGGTGTACCCCGCCTCTCGCCCTATGACAGCTGCGATGGGCTCCAGCGCCCCTGAAAAGGATAAGCGGAAGCTAATGGATGGATGGACTTCCCCAACCTCTAGCTAACTGTTCTCTCAGAGTACTGGAGGAAGAAGAAGGGCAACACAATGGCCTCAGCCTTCAAGGGGGATTTCTTGATGCTCTGGATGCACCTTCCATTTAGCAGCAGCTGTATGCAGATATGATGGAAGAAATACTGAGAATTACCTCAATACCTACATTCACCCCCTGCTTCAATAAAGCTGTTTTACCTCAGAGTCTGAAAAGTGAAGCCAACATGTTGAAACCCCTTAAACAGGCACTTTTGCTAATGGCCAGCAGAATAGTTGCAGAATCGCATACAGTTGTACAGAAGTCTGTGGAGAAAATGATCGTGAGTATTTTGTTTTTAATCACCTTAGTAAACACTTTCCTAAAAACTTTCAGTTGCTAATTTTACATCTAGTTTAATACAATGTGGTTTTTATGATGTAAAATGATGGTTCCCAAGCAAAGTAGATAAGCAGGAGAGGCCTATTGAATGGTTGCAAGCAGTGTAGCTTCCTCATGAAGAAGCGTCTTGGATGAGCCCTAACTAACCCTGCAGATACTCATCAGTGTAGCTAGCGCTACAAAAGAGGAGTGATCATAAATCATAAATAAAAACTGTGATGTTTTTGAGTATCAGGTCAATTCAAATGCAACGTTTCTATCAGCACAACAAACATCACCAAACAAACAGTTTGTGTGCAGTTTGTCACAGTGTGATGCTAGCTAAAGGTCCAGCTACTCTATTTCAGAGGGAGAGAAAAGAAGGAGAGCTAACTTCGCTCAGAGATGGAGAAAGAAAGAGAGGTTAGATTTAAGGACTGTTCAGTGGAAATTTAAAGCTTACATGTAAGTCCTCATATTTTTAAATCAGATATTGGGTCTGAACATGTGACATATTCTCAGACTGGAGCAAATCAAACTGTAGACTAACTATTTAAAGGTTACATGAAAGGCCTCTGCAGGTTAGTGCAGGATAGAGGTTACTTTGGTGTACTGTGATGGATTTAAAGACTGGTGCACAGTGGTTTCATGGTCAGCGTGAGGTTACATCAGGTAAGTGAAGTTAAGCTGATGACACTGACCAACGTTATTCTGTCTAATATAGAGACGGCATAAACATTGTGTAGAGGATGGAAACATCTGCTGACATCTTGTTCATTTCAGTTGTGTAAATCCACAAAGAGCAGTAGTAGCCCAAATCAGCTGACCACAGCTTGCACATTAAGAAAATCAACTGATTTTAGGGTTCCCACCTGCTGAATCCACTTTGACCTCTTTCCTTTATTTCCTGTTCAAAGGCAAAGTCACATCTACGATGTAGGTGTCAGACAGCAGAGCGATTTTCCATTTTTCTGCTCATGTTCGACTTAACTCATTCAAAGTACCTTTATTAGAATTAAATCTACTAATATTACTTTATTATTACATAAAATAGCAGAAGGTTCAGCTAGCTTTGCACAGAAATAGCTGGTAGAGACGCCCTCCAAAGAGCTGCTTTGGGTACATTTCAGAGCCTGTACTTTATCACTTTACTTAAGAGGTTGAATCAGTGCTTCAGCTTTTACTGGACTATTTTTAACACTAGTATCTGTATGTCTACTTAAAGTTCGCAGTATCGTACAAACCGATGGGTGACATCATCAATATTCCATCGTTTAACTACAGTATATGATTGTAGTTACATTAAACAGATATTTCAACAATATGTCTGGACTCATCCAGTCCACTTAGATAAAACAGTAATGATATTAAGTGTAATATTACTACATTAACCTCCTAAGACATGAACTCTTTCATGGCAGCATTTTTAATTTTTCTTTGCTATTTGGATTAATTGGGACCAAAACAATATAAAAACAATTTTTTTTTTTACCTAATTTTTGAGAAAAATGAGATCCACATATGAGGACATTTGTTTCAAATTTTGGTAGAACAGTGGCAGCATAATGTCCTCGTAGGTGGATATCGGGCTCTTGTAGAGAAAAATTACGTATTTTGGTCTTGACGTCCCAAAATGTGACACATATGTGGACGGCAGGTCCTATGAGGTTAATATGGAAACAGCATTTCATGCTTTCAAGCAAACACGGTCCCAGTTATGAAGCTACAAACCACCACAGCAGAAGACATTTTCCTTTCATAGGTTTTCTTTATTCATATTAAATCCAGAAAATAAATACAAAACATTTTGGGAGCATCTGATAAAGTGACAAAGACCCGCTTCAGTCAAGTTTTGCTAGTCAGAAAAATGTATTTTTCCTGTTTTAGCCACAGTTTGAAGTTTTATTTAAACTTGGACAAAGTGTTGAAACAAACTTCTTCAGTCAACTTCACAGGGATCTAACAATGGAAGATTTCCAGTTTATTAAGAACAACCTCAAACTTCTAACCAGAGACTGACTTTAAATCTGGAACTGGAGCGTCAGTTTTGAATCATCTGGAGCCGTTTATTTGTGACACGAACAAGTATTCAACACCAAGTATTGAGATGATGGCACATTTATATGTCATTAAATGGAACATCTGATTATCAAGATCCAAAGACTTCATGTTAAACGCAGATCAACATTAGCATTTAGTAGATTTGACACCAGATTAACATCTGAACATGGCGTCCACTCAGACGTATGGCTGCTGGGACGAGTCGCAATGAGCCGTGTTAGTTGCACATTCAGACACCACAGAAATAACCAAACACACATTTGGATTTGAACATGCACAACATGTGAAGCCGTATATTCCAGAGTTGCTAACGAGGGCGAGGTGTAAAAGAGCAGCGAAGGCCTGTGTTGTGTCCTGTGGAAGGCACTGACGTTATCAGTACAATCTCCTTCACTAATAACATCAGACACATTCAGTGCTAACGAGTACTAACGTGAGCTGATTGAACCTCGACATCATTTCTATGGGGAAAAGACACAAGACAAAAGTAGTGAGGCGTGTGGAGCGCAGCCGCTGGAGAGCTCGGCAGTAATCCCATAATATCCACTGGGGACACTAATCAGAGTGTGTGTGTTTGGTCGAAGCTATGAACAAAACCAGGTGTGCTTAGATACGTATGCATGAGAGTGTGTGTTCATCACCACATCCTTCAGCTGCAATCAAAGGACAGGTTAGCATTCATGTTCGTGTGTTATGATAGAGGCAGCACTGCAGCGTGCTGACGATCATCATTCATCATCAGGAGAGGATTGAGAAGGCAAATGGTGTGTGTGTGTGTGCGTGTGAGTGTGTGTGTGTGTGTGTGTGTGTGTGTGTGTGTGTGTGAGTGACACAGGTTATTCAGTCGTCCACTCCGATGTTGCGGAACAGGTAGGACATAGACTCTCCGTTGTGGATGCGGCGGATGGCCTCTGACAGGATCATGCTGATGTCCACCGTCTTGATCTTTGGACACTGGAGCTTCTGGAGCTCGTGGGGAATCGTGTTGGTCACCACCACCTGGAGACGACGACAGACGTGATGAGGAGGAGGCGGCCACGCCGACGGAAGCCTAAGAAGGACAACTCACCTCATCGATTGCCGACTCCTCTATGAACCTGGGGGCGTCTGAGGAGAGGAGGCCGTGCGTCGCCATGACAAAAATCTTGTAGGCCCCTCTTTCCTTCAGCGTCTCCGCTGCTGCCACGAAGCTGTCCACATCATCGATGATGTCATCCTGGGGACAAACGGGCACGGTTTTAAAAGCTGAGGACAGTCCGCCCCACCCAACCTTCTTTCGGTGTTCCTGATCCGGCTCAGTCATTTTTCCTAGCTCACCCTCTCTCAGTTCTTCCCATATGGATGTTGAACCTTTATTTCTATGTTAACATCATTGGTCATTTGTTCCAGAAACTTACATTCAGTAAACCTTCTAGTGCTCCAATTAATGATCAGTTTTAGAATCAACTGATTTGCACTCACACCCACCCAGAGCTGCAGTTTACTGAAATATGACGAAGAAAAGAATCAAACTCTCAGACTGAGCGTTTTCCACCGTGGACACCTGCTGCAGGTAGAGCTTGTTTCTCTCGTACTTCAGGCCTGCTTATAGAACAAAATGTCTGAGTTTGCGTCAGACGTTAGCGACTACGCAGCTTACTGAGGCTAATCTTTGGAAAACACCCAGAAGCTGTTCTAATGGTCTGTACTGATATACACCAAGGTTTCAAACCTGGTCGTTCAGCGCTCAGAGGAGCGGGATCATTTTCCACATTACTCAATAACATTCCTCCTTTTCTGACTGAGTGAAAGAGTCGACCCACATCCAGACAGTTCAGTTCGACAGGACAATAATGAGCAAAATCAGAAGATTTAATGTTACTAAATATGTAACAGCTGTGCAGCCGTCTCCTCTTTGTCCTGCTAGTCTTTAGGCCAATTTCTGCAGATTAGCAGTGACTGAATTCAACTTCATGTTTGTATGAAAGACCAGTGAGCAGTGTTGCCAACTCCTCAGTAAGGAAAATCGCTATTGGTTGTCCTAAAAGTCGCTAAATGACGTCATCGCCTAATGCATAATTGGTCATGCTAATGTAATTGTAACCTACGTTGTTGGAGAGAGAAATAACATCGTGGACGAGACAAAGTGAGTAAAAAACGTCCTAAATGCATTTAGAGTTTATTTAGAACTACAAATTAAATTTCTTTTAGCAATTATTGTTTTTTTTAATGTCACCATTCCAACCTGCTCCTTTACCCGGGCTTGGACCGGCAAAAGTGACCCGAAATAGGCACTCTGGTGGAGTTACTGTGTGTGTGTGTTTATAAGTAGTTTTAAACCTGATCCACAAAACAGCATAACAGTAAAAGAAGAACTGACTGCGTTACAGTCAGTGCGGGAGCAGCGGCTTCGCTCATGCGCGATTCATTTGCAGTTTGGACGCACAGGTGTGAACGTCTCCTGCCCTGATAGCAGCTGGGGGAGGACTATCCTCCGCCTGTGAGCGCTTTGGCACGGTGAGGCGCCCCCGGCAGCACCCGCTGCTTGTTGAGAGTAAGAGCGATACGCGTTTTCACGTCACAGAGTCGTCATAAATAAGTCTCCAATAACACCAGAAAAAGTCGCCAGATTTGTCGCTTTTTAAAAAAAAGTCGCTAAGGGGTCTGAAAACTCGCTAAATATAGCAACAATGTCGCTAAGTTGGCAACACTGCCTGTGAGCGAGCTGGCACTCCAAGAATCATTAATAGAAATATATTCTGAGGGAAACATGGAGGCTGTCCCACCTCGAGAGATCTGACCAACAGTCACACGAGGATCAGCATCGTGTGCTGAGGCACTGATGCATGACAGTTTAAAACATACATATATATAAAATGCAGGTAACTGTACTCTAACTGTATTCACAGCAGGAGTTATCAGGGTATTTGTCGAGTGCTGGGACTGGTACGAGTAAACAGACACAGATTAATGAGGCTGTATCATGTGTGACAGAGATCAACATGCTTTTAAACTTTAGTTTGGGGCAAAGTCACCACTCAGGCGTGTTTGACTGTGTTTTCTAATCACTTATGACTAATAAATCTATAAGTGACACACTTTCATACTAACTACTGCACTACAGAGACGACTCCTGATTGGCTGGACTCGCTTTCTCACAGTTTCCTCTCAGTTTGTGAAAACGAGACGACGTTACTGCTAATGGTGACGCTGCGCTTACATCTAATGCTGCTTCACCTCAGAAAGGATTCAGCGAGTGAAAGGATGGATTAAAGGAACACGACTTTTCCTCACAGCAGTTCATGCTGATCATGTTCGTTTGGGGCTTTTTTTTGTTAGACGGTTAATTAATTGCAGGGAGCTCACAGCTACATCCTCTCAGCAAACCATTAACTTTCACTGTGAACTCATCGTGGCTGACTCAGTTTCCTGCAGCCACTTTCACTCACACGCGTTTTCAAGTGTGTAGATTTGACATATTGTCTTCATCGACATCCCAAAATTCAGAAACTGCGTCATCTCTCACCACTATGATGGCGATGCGTCCTCCGACGTCTCCCACCACAGTGATGGGGGGCTTCTCTTTAGGGATCAACACTGGAAAGCAACACAGACAGTGACTCATACGGGTGCACAAAGTCCTGTGTGTGACGAGTTCTCTGCAAGTGTGTGTGCATTACAGGGTATCTCCATGCTGGGGTGAATGGCTCCGGTGGTCTTGACGGTGGGTGGGGAATGTCGGCCGTCTACTTGGTCTGATTCGGCGTCCTGAGCTTCTCCGTGGATCACTGCGATACCCAGACGCAGCCGCTCGGCGAACGACTGAGCCCTGCAAAGTCAGCAGCGCTTCATAACTTATACACAGAAACCAGCCTGAACTCACGTCCACACTGTGACAAACATAAAAGCTACAAAAAGAGGCAACACGCTGGCCTCATCAGCTTGTTAACACAGGTAAAGGTGACTTGGAGATGAGCCCACCTTTTGGCAGAAGCTGGCGACTTGGCAACAATCACAGCGTTTCGGTAGTCGGGGATCTGAGGGGGAGGAGACACAGAACTGAGGTCAGTTACATACGGTTAAGCACACAATAGCTTATCCAATCAGAACTCAGCAAGCAGGAATGTCAAGCTTCTTTGTTTCTCTCCGTGTTGAAGGGGAATTCATTCCAATAAATATTCATATCCAGGTGTCAGCAGGGATAGAGAGTTTAGCAGGTGTGTACTGCAGGTTACAGATTCCTACATTTAAATTACATCCTAAATAATAATCCCAGTATAAAAATGGACAAACTGGTCTGTTTAAAGAAAGTTCAAAACAAGTTTCTTTTTTGTATAAAGTGACCTTTGTCCATGTGAAGTGATGTTCTTCCAGGTGTGATGGTGCTCTGCAATATTACACTGGCCCCGGTAGCTTTGGACCTTGTTCCCATTCACTAAACTGAATGTTGTATGTAACAGCAGGCAGAGAGCCGCTAACGTCAGCAGAACAGCCTCGCTTATATAAACACTGTAACTGTGGATGCTCGTGATAAATGTGGTGCAAGTGTCAAAAAACGATGTCAGGAAAATACAGCTAATCCCTTCAGACTGGCTTTTGTTTACGAATGAAATTAGTAAGGAAAACATGGCCACAGAAGCCCCTCCCACCTGCTCCCACCGGAGTCAGCCAATCAGAAGTAAGCTTAAAGGGAGAGGAGCTAAAATGACACAAGACGATGAACTAATGTAGAAAAGTATCAAAAAAGTATCAAGTTTGTTAAAGTTAAGACTAGAAAAAATAAAAGTGATAGAAATGAGGTGTGTGTGTGTCACGTGTTTTTATAAACGACCTCTTCCTGGATATATTGCAGCAGAAACGGGGAGGCTCTCAAATTGTCCACTGGGATGTTGAAGAAGCCTTGGATCTCTTTCTGATGGAGGTCCATGGTGATCAGGTGGGTGAGGCCTACACAAACACGGTCACGTCAGCTCGTAACATGTAACACTACGATATGTGACATTGGATAGTGTCCTGTCTTCTTCTCGAGTGCTTTAAAGGGACAAACTCACCAGCTTTACACATCATCGATGCAACAAGCTTGGACACGATGGAGCCCCTCTTCCTCATCTTACACTGCTTGCTGTAGGGGAAGTAGGGGAGAACGCCCGTGATGCTTTTGGCGCAGGACGTCCTGCATGCGTACACCATGATCAGCATCTCCATTATGGTGGTGTTCACGTCCCTGAAGCAGAGAGACGAGCAGACGATTGCACGTGAGGGACACGTTTCTGGGGAAACGTCCAAACAAATATTTGTCTTCTCTCTTACTTTGACATCGTTTGGATGACAAACACATCTTTGCCTCGCACCGACTCTTGGATCTGTACCCGCGTTTCTATGGAAACAAAAAGCGGATGTGAGAAGGAAAGAGCAGAGATGCGCTGAGCCTCGCTGGTACACGCCCCCTAACAAAGCCTACAACAGCCTGTCAGCCTCACTGCCCTGAATTGTAGACACTAGCATTCCAAAAATGTGCTTCCCGGGAAAAACAGATGAGAAAACAAAACACTTTTAAGCTGAGCCAAACGTCCAGCAAACACAGAGACAAACGCCCGTGTTTTTACAGAGTTTGGTTACTCAAACAAGCTGAGCTGCACACAAATCAAACAAATCATGGCGAGGAATTTCCATCCTACCACCTCTACTGCTACCAAAACCAGGATTTCCCTCCATTTCCCAGCCACACTAAATACTTTAACTTCTTCCACAATTGTGTGTCAACAGCTCCAAGCAGCAGCTATTCAAAAACAATGAAATAAAACCACTGAAGCAGCAACTTCCTCTTCAAACCAGCAGCGATCACGAGGCATGAAGGACGTTTTACTTTCCTTTAGATTCTTATACAACCACATTTAACCAGAGCAGTCGACCCGCTGCTGACCATCAGGGGAAAAAGCATGTTTAACACACTTGAGAGCTACGTCCACGTTTTATATACAGACTGTCTGCTCCTGATGACCAACCGATCGGTCATTTTAAGGAGAAGGAAAAGTAAGAGTAGTCGACTGATCTAAGAGTAGGGCTGCACGATTTTGCATAAAATGAGAATCACGATTTTTTGGCTTAGAATTGAGATTTTCTTGATTTTCTTTTCCAGTATAAATATTTATTGCACTTATTAACTGCACATCAACTTCGTAACAGTTGAGACTGAACATAAAAACAATAAATAAACATAAAAACAACAAATGTCTCACATTGTACTGCTTGAACTTCCGTCTCCACCGTTGCTCGACACTGCGTGTATAGAGCAGGTAGTGCAACAAAAGAAAAATAGTTGCGGGACGGCACTGTGTAGCGTTTGTCTAGGGTGTTGATCGTTTTCCTAAATCCCTCGTTTTGCACAGTGTTGATGGAGCCATATCTTTGGTCAGGTGATAAGTGATAGCCTCCGTAATTTCTTTGTGCCTGCGGGAGGTCGACGGGTATAGGGAAGCGCTGTATAAGGTTCCCGTTATTGATGTTTGGGTGGTTGACTGGGACGGATTTTCTCCTGTCACTTCCTCGTCATCCCTGACGTGCTCTCCGGTGTTTTTTCCTGCCAATTTTAGCAGCCAGCTTCTGTATCACGTGGTATAAGGCTCCGCCCTCGTCATTTGTTGAGCAGGAAGAGTGAGCGCTTGTTTTCATGCAGATTACGTCCCGGATCAAAATGCGGTACAATCGTCGTCTTTTTTTTTTCTTTTTTCTTTTTTTTAAATCGTTGTCATTTGGAAATGAGATCGCACATAAGTATGAATCGAGATCGCGATTTTCTAACAATTAATCGTGCAGCCCTATCTAAAAGTAAGAAAAAGATTCTAACGAGAACACAAACACAGAGCTGGTCATAGAAATGTTGCACCGAACCACGAGGAGTGTGGTTAAGCATTGCTACAATCACATACAACTGCTCATTTTTTATGTCACAGCTTTGCTTGTTAACGTTGTAGGAGCAGCAACCTGAGTCACACATATCCTACTGCACACTAAGAAACAAACACAACCCTCCGGACATGTTAAACCATTAAACCGTTATATCTCCAGCCGTTACTGTTACCACGGTGTCAGACGTTTTAATATTAGCTGAAATACTTTGCTGTGTATAAATGGAACAAGCCACAATATTTTAAGTCTGTCTGCAACTACTCATGTTTTCATTTTCATTTTCATTTGTTACGTATAATGTGTCATTTTAATGTGTAGCCGTCCATCTTAATGTTTGTACTTTGTGTTTTAAGTTAAACACACAGGTGTCAATGACACAATCAGGTGTCATCATGTGTCACAAAACAGGTAATAAAATGCAACGTGTTTTAACATTAGATCCATAAATCAGTGTAAGTTGAGTAAATATGGAAATTTAAGGTTAAGCCCATGATGCACAGTTATTCATTATTAGAAGAAACTAACATAGTAAAGTAGCTACAGATTGTTATTTGCAATTGTATCCTAATGCTGGACTAAACAAAAGCTTGTAAAGGGGTTTAGCTGCGTCACTACTCAGGCATGTTGTGCAGTAGCAGCACAGCTGCAGGTCACTGACAGCAGCAATGGCAACAGTACAGCCCTCAGATATGCAATATATCTCCGCCATGCATTTATGGAGGGAGGTGCACAGGATGTTTTAAACAGCCGTATTCCTCACTATGGTTCAACCCTGATTGTTGGGAGAAACTGTTTACTGGAAACAAAGGCTTACAAAGGGAAAACACAATACAGGCGATTTATGTGCAGAAATCCTGGTTAGAACTAGAGGAAAACAAGATGGTGCACAGACTTTACTTTATTGCATCCAGGTTTCATAGGATGGATCTACTGACCAATAACATATGCTGGAAATGTCAAGCAGAACCTGAAAGCTTTAGGCAATCTGGGACTCTAGATGCATTTTCCCATTTTGGAAAATAACATTACAACGTTACAACAGTGTCACCATGAATATGCCTGTTGGGGGACCAACTGTAACACCTAATGTTTCCAAACACCCGAGTACAGTGATACAGGGACGATCTGACGCCATGAAGCAACGCAGATTCTGAGAAACACTTTATTTTGTTTGTCACGGTTTTGTTCCCTCTGAGGACGTAAAAACATAAAGCTTTCTTTTATATTATTATTTTGGTATGATATGTGCTGACCTGGCTGCTGTATGTTGTAAGTTTTGTAATTAGTTTGTTTGTTATAAAAATAAAAAGGATAAATGACATAAAAGTTGCAGCTGGGGGAATAACTTGAGTGACAGCTTCAGCTTTTCTTGCTGGGCTAACAAGTTGACACAGGGCCACTTTCTTTATTGGTTAGTACCTTTTTATTCTGTTGTCAAATCCTCTGAGTCCATTATCAAACCAGGGTTCATACGCCTTTTTCAGGGTCAAATTCAAGCACTTTAAGCACTTTCAAGGTCCATTTTCAAGCTTTTCCAGCACCCCCCCCCCCCCAAAAAAAAAACAAAACAAAAACAAAAACAAAAAAAAAACAAAAAACAAATGCATGTTTCAATTCGCATCACCTCAGTAAGACCATGTGAACATTAAAACGAATCATCCTGGGTGAACTTGAACACCTTTGTTCCCCTTTTGTTAAGACAACTCAAAATGCACATTTCACTTAAAAATTAAGATGTGAACAAATCAACTTGTCAGATTCTCCTGTTGAAAAACAAAAAGGAAATAAAATCTTCTCATCAGATATTGATGCTTCTTTCCTGTGTGACAAGAAATAGGAGACAGATGTTTGTTTTTTAAGTTAATTCCCAATAAAGCTGTTTTATTGATAACTACATTACTGCCTGTGTTATTGCTGAAGTCCTAAACGTCACCTTTAAAGTGTTTGTGCTAATAACATCATGTCACACAGGCATGGAGAACAGCACTGACTGGGAGGCTTTGAACAGATCACATAGTTCAATTCAACATATACGACTTTAAGAATGAACAAAAATCTACTTAAAATCTATTTAATTTATCATCCGTGATATTATTATGTACAAATCCAGTGTACTTTGTTCATCTCCCTTAAATAAACAGGCAGCCTTACAGTGTGAAATATTCATATACAAACACACATAAATGTGTGTGCTGTCTGAGTGTGAGCTTGAAGACATTCATAATGTTTAAGTAGTTTAATGTGTCGGTGCTGACCAGAAACACATTTTGAATGAACGCCGGGGAACTTTGGTAGCACAGAAACAAGAGGCTATTCTTTGTGACCATATGGATCCCTCATATTACCATTATTACACACAAAGACAGCAGGTTAATACTTTAAAAAAAGCTGCAGCAATACACACAAATATAAACAGTACTTTGTGACAACTTTGCTTTTAGCCTCTAACCCTCTGGGGTCCAGGGTTTAACTGGCCGTTTCTGACTACTTTTGATTTGTTCTCTATATTTCACCTCAAAACTGTTTATCTTGCCAATCTGTTATTTTTCATTTTGATAAACTGTATCAGCACAATTTATCTAAATTCAGACAAAATTTAAAATACGAGTAGAAAGTGATATTTTTGACTGTAAAAACCAGAAGCATGTTTAACGAATCATTTTCATAACTTGAAATGCAAATAGAAATTTTACATTTTTAAAAAATATGCACAAGTTTTGCAAACAACAAAGTTATATGGTACAATCAGGTGTTCTGCATCAAAGAAGAAGGAACACAAATTATTTATGCAACTCCAAAAAATAGTTTGTGTCACTCTAACACAGAGGAGAACAGCACAGGGATAAACCTGCAGGTCTGACAGCAGCTGTGTCACTCAGCGTTTACACTGCAACCTGCCTTTGGTGGCTTTAAGGCAGCAACTGTGACGTTCGCTAGTAGAACTGACACACAAAACAAAACAACGACTACACACTAACTACACAAGACAACACACTAACTTGAGACTCCAAACACGGTAAACCTCACAAACCTCTCAGTATCAAAACTCTCTCTCTCGCCGGTCACTCCTAAAACTTCCGCCTCCTCCCAAACAACCAGAGGCCACATGTTGCCATATCATTTTTTGATTGGTCGACATGGTACATTTTTCCACCAATGGGGAAGGAGTGTTTTTTCTTTTTCTTTTTTCACTCACAATCAAAGCCTGTTTGCTAGCGCTCTCCTTAGAAAACGCTGTTTTTACCGTTTCTTCCCGGAGTAAACGCCGCTGTTTTATTCAGAAAAAAACAAACAAACAAACAAACAAACATCGGTTTTACGTGGCCTATCAACACAGTTTAAACACTGGTATATAGTTTGAAGTCCGCACGTTGACCCAAGTTGAAATGGAGACTAATCAGAAAGCCTAAGTTAGCTAGTTATGTATCGGGCTAATGTTAAGTAATGTTAGCTAAGTTCACAGCATATTCCATAACAGCGCTGCCATACTGCATCACACTCAGTGCTTTTCAATCATTTCTCCAGCCAGTTTGATAGTTAGCAAAATAATAATCATAATTTAAAAAATAGCGTGTGTAACGTACACGTACCGGAAAATTATTTAGTCGCACTCACCTATCATGCGACTGTCGTTTTCCATCAAACACTCATTAAAACAGCGACCTACAGGTATGTTAGCGCACTCATCCCCGACTGTCCGAGGGAGGGGCGGGGTCACACGGTGAAACAGACGTAAGGCAGCCAGGCGGGAAAATTTTGCTTTTACATTTTGCGACTCATTTTATTTCTCTGATAAGAAAACTATTCAATCAGATATTTGTGGTGAATGAAATACAGTTACACTGTCAAGCACTTTTAAGCACCACATCTGAAATTCAAGCACTTTTCAAATCCTTGAAAATTCAATTATGCATTTTCAAGGATTTCAAGCACCCGTACGAACCCTGTCAAACCCATTCCCAAACACCAGTAATGAGAGAAACCAGTGGTGAATAATGCGAAATGCTTCGCGTTCTACTGCTTAGAAACTTTTAAAAATCAGCACAGTCATGGCCCCGTGGACGTTGTGATCTTCTAACAGGAAATTCATTTGCAACAGGAACAGACTCAGTTGAAACGGTGACCTTGTGTCTAGCACTGCTGTCATGAAAGGGGAACAAGAAGTGTTTCAGTTTCTGCTTTAAACGCTCTCGCAAGCTTAACGATGAATTTAAACCAACACTTTTGAAGCATTTTATTAAATGTACAAGGAGAAAACTCCACAAATGCAAGCAGAAACACTTATACATAACATATAGTATGTTCCATAGAGATTTGTCACTTTTTAAGGGGAACTTCTTTTTTTTTTTCAAGAAACCTAAATTGTGTGACTTGCAGCTGATTAAAGGAAGTTTTTGTACAAAAATCAAAGACTTTGTTTCTAAACGTTTGAGATATTAAATATAGGATGGCAGTACTAACTCTTGGGTGGGTGAGAAGGATTGAATAATACTAATAAAAATGTTTACATATCATACACTTTACAACAGACTTGAAAGAATTCAAAGAACGTGAAGCTTTAACTTTCAAGTTAAAGTAACCTGATGACAAACACAGTAAAACTAGAAATCAGTTTTCAGTTACACGATCTCGTCCGCTTTAGCTCGATGAGGTTTGTGTGATGGAGCCAAGACGGCACCAAAAGCCTGTAAGCTTCAAGTATTTGGAATTACAGCTGCAACTAACAGCATTCCCCAGCACTTATTACTCTGCCATGTAGTTTTATTTAGGTTATTGTTGTCCATCACATCAATGTCCACCGCCCATTTTTACCTGCTCATCTAATTGTCAAAAGCCCAGAGAATTAATTTTTTTCCAAAACAGTTGCAGATATAATTGTTGTTAATCAACAAAGCAGTGAACTACATATAATATTCTTTTTTATGCAGATGATGCGTTTACAACTCTTCTATAACTCCAAGTATCGCCTCTCTGCCTTTACAGAGGTTTTCACTGGAACCTCGTTCTCAGCCTTCATTACTCGCAGAGCGATTTCCAAATAGAATATTTTCATTTAAGCTTTTCTAGCTGCTGCAGCTTTAAACTAGGAAGACACTAAATGATTGTTTTTAAAGAATCTTGCAGCATGTATTATTATATGAGCTTACCTCTGTTAGCTTCCTGGTACACCTGCACCTTGCCAAGCTCCACCCCTAAACGCCTGAGAAAGAAAAATGACAAAACAACAGTAAATAAGTTTGTTTAAAGTTGAAACAAGAAAATGAATTTTTAAAAAACAACCCACAACCAAATATATATATAACATTTAAAAAATATTCATTTGGAAATGCAATAAGAAGCAGTGTTTACATCCTGGTGCACAGTGAGGTATTTAGTGTCCACTAAAGCAGCCAAACACTGTTTGTTCTATAAACACAGACTCAAATGTCCTTGTGCAGTCCAGGTTTGGTGCATTTAAAGTACGTTTGGACTGTAGGAATTTTCGGTTTACACAGAACATGATGAAACACTAACAAAGCAACCGCACACGTTCTGTTAAAATGAGGCTACACACCCTTCACCCATTATTAGTTTAGCTCTGCAGACAGCTGTCTTTTGAGTCTTTTATCTCCCTTTTAATTAGAAAACGGTTCCTTTTTTAAAGGCTTGTGCAAAGATGGGAGTTAAACGCATTTGATGAGCTGGTGACAGGGAAGGTGGGCGGGACAATCGTCCTGTTGTTTTGGGTAGGTGGCTAAAAATAGAAAAGACAGCACATAAGGACGGCGTATGTAGGCTCATGCTATCAATAAACACAGAAGAAGCATTTAAAGTTCCAGGTGAATCTCCAGAACTGGGAATATAAGGTCATCCTTAATAATCATTTATTTTCAGTCAAATACAGAATGATTTTTGGCACTCTGGGGTAACACAATTTATGTAGACTAGAAGATGTGAACATGAAGCTTATAAAGAACCTGAGTTACAGAAAGAAACCTTATGCATTGATCACTTTCACTGTTTAAACACAGACTGTGAGAGGGGCATGCATAATCTGACACCAAGCTGCAGGAAACTGTCGTTGTTAAACCGTTACTGTTGTTGAGTGATTACATTTTGCTAGCTTTGAGGAAGCAAGAGCAAAACATGTCTTCTTGACACATGTGCAGTACATTCAAGAGTCCCTTTTTTACCATATGAGACAAAAGAAAGGAGACGAGATTCTCCTGGAGGACGTGTATGAGCTTTGACTCTAAAATAACCCGTCCAGCTTTGTGTGTCTGAGTGCGTGTCTAAGAACTTACTCTGCAATCCTCTTGCCCAGCTCACGGCTCGAGGGGTGCGAGTTGGCGGTGAAGATGACCAGGCCACCCTTGGTGTGGTTCATGTCTCTGGGGTCTCGGCCGCTGCTCTCCCCACACTCAGGCAGTGGATCCCTGGGCACCCACGCTGCACTGAGCCCTTCCTGTAACAAAAGAGGAGGGCGGTTACTTCCTTTAAAAAAAAGGTCCTCCAAAAAATGGAAACAGGAAACAGATTTGGTTTAGTCCTTAAAGACGTACAGTCAACATGCCACCTGTAAACTTAATGACTGCAACATCACTTAACACCTCAGTTTATAACATCGATTACAAGCTTAACATGTAAACTTTTTTTGAAGTCTGGAAGAAAAATAAAAAATAGACAGAAAAAAAACTAAAACCAACTTTGTCGTTTTACTGATGTCAAGTCCAGGAACCATTTTTCTTCTAAATGGTTTAGTGGTCACTGCCAGACTTCCCTCTTTTTAAATGATCGGGAACAGTGCTTAGTTTCAATGCACAGCAATCGCCACTCTCACAATTACTGAAGTTTGACACTCACTCTGCAAACTAATGTTTCTGGTAACAGCAGCCTCCACCACTGAGCGACAGCACTGTAGGATTCATGGTAGAATCCTATTTTCCACAATATCATGAATAAAACGCATATTTGTTAAAACAACATCGCCTCTCACAAAGAATCATGTGATCCTGCAGAAAGCAGACACCACAGCTTCGCAATGCAAGCCCCGTTTACCCAGTCACACAAAGGTCCTTTTTCTATGCCCGTCTCACATGTGCAATTCAATTTATTTATAGAGCGCCAAATCACAACAACAGTCGCCTCAAGGCGTTTTATATTGTAAGGTAGACCCTACAATAATACATTTAGAGAAAAACCCCAACAATCATATGACCCCCTATGAGCAGCACTTTGGCGACAGTGGGAAGGAAAAACTCCCTTTTAACAGGAAGAAACCTCTGGCAGAAGCAGGCTCGGGGGGGATCTGAACTGGTCGCAGCCGGCCGTATGTGCACACATACTCACACTCCAGTAGTTGCACTGGGAGCAACTCGGGGTTCATTATCTTGCCCAAGGATATTTTGACATCCAGACTTGGTAGCGACTGGTAGACAACGATCTACCCCCCAAACCACGGCCGCTCCGAATCATTAGCCAATGAGCAAGTGCTTTCATCTATACCGTCTGCTTGGTTTTGTTTGTTTTTGTTTTACAACCAACACGCGTCTCAAGAACAGGACTTCAGAAACCGATGGCTGACATCACAGAAGTTGCATCCATGTTTTATAACAACTATGATCCAAATATATGCAACTCCCGCCAAGTTAAACCATTTCAATAAAAATACACCAAACATCTAAATGTACAAAGTCTAGAAGACTAACATTATGTGACAAAGTAACATTTAATGATTTCAAAATTTTGGTTCCCCAAAACACAATTATTAAAAAAAGAAGAAAAGAACAGAAAAAGACCCAGTGTCCCACTCACTGGATAAAACAAACAATGGCAAACAGCCCAGGAGAAAGAGAAAGAGAAATATGTGGCCAGTGTGGTGGCTGCGTCAGCATTTAGGACAGTAAATGGTAACTACGCAGTTTTTTGTGTGCATTTTGAATTGTTTTAAATTTGAGTATCAGATTACCACGTGTGGGACTGGGACAGGTGGTTTGTTGTTCATTTTATTTGCTTGTCTTTGTTTATGTTAAAATATGATAAATATATTTTCTTTTTAAGGTAAGAATTAAACAGAAAGGGAATAAGCTTTTATTATGGGGGGGCTTCTTATCTTTTTTTTTTAAACACAACACAACATCTACTGAGATGCCACTTTTAGCTTCAAAAATCATACTTCTCTTCACAGTGCCTTACACGTCTGTCTTGCTGAATAAAAGGATTTGCATATGTATTAGAAACTAAAAATGTCATAGTTTGGAGTATATGCAGCAGGAAAGGCTTTTAAATAGGTCTGCTTGTGCATGCATATTAAAACTGTAGAACAATAGAGAAAGCAAAGAGACTGGGAAACAATGAAGTGTCAATACAGACCCAAATGTATGCGACCACTCTATTAACTATTTATTTAAATACAAAACACTGTTTTGAGAGGTGCACGACGTTTAATAAGGTACCTCTATAGCATGTAATGGGTGGTATAAACAGTACAAACAGTCACGACATTAGCTTCCTCGTGTTGCTAAGCTAGTCGGATTTCACAGTGCATGATGCCATTTGTTATTCGGGAATGAATACGTTAAGAAGTCAAGCTGCGTGGTGAAACTGTGTCTGCCATGACTATTATACACAAGAAAGTAGAGGAATAATAGCCCATTCAACCCAAGCTGCCACCAAAATCTATAGCTGTAACATCATGATATAGCTTTAGGCTAGCCTGTGTTACCATAAGTACTAACGCGATAGCTCAACACAGTCTTGGCAAGCCAAAGCTCGTGAATGCGCGAGTTGATTCTTCATGCGTCGGAAAGCAAGCCTGTCTGTACTGTAGGCAGAAAACACAACCATTTTTAAAAAAAAAAAAATCCAATAAATGAAGCAAAACTAACACGACTCCTCACCAGCTTGTGTGTTAGATCCGGTTACAACCTGCAACCAACAGTATTTGATTGTACGAGCCTCCGTCGGGCTCTTTCCAACCTGTTCCCCTGACTCGAACAGACTGTGAGGTAGTGATGGGTCGTTCGCGAACGAAATGGCTCTTAGAGCCGATTCTTTGAAGTGAACGACGCGAGCCGGCTCCTTATTGGGAGCCGTGAGGTTTTTTTTTTCTTTCTCTCACCCTCTCTCTCGCCCTTTTTCCGCTAAACTCCGCACGCACGGCCTGTACTTTGCGCTGGGCAGAGGGGGGAGGGGCGTTAGTTACACTCGCAGTAGCACAGGAACTGAGCCAGAGAGAAAGAGAGCGAGAGACAACAACGTCACATTAGAAAGGTATAGTAATCATCCGCTATTTTCAGTTGCAGATGATAAAGAATTCAGAAAGTTTATTCATGCAGGCCCATATGACAGAGAATATGCATCTTCTTTTTGTTTTAATATTTTAATTTATATTTAATTGTGTTGTGGTTTGCAGTGTTTTGTGTTGTTTCACGTTAAATTTGTTTAAAAGGAAAAAGCTGAAAATTTAAATAGTTAAAAGTTTAAAATGTAAATAGTTGTTTTTTGTATTATATGATTTATTTATTACATTTTATGTGGAGTGAATAAATAAAGTATATTTATGGTGGCCCTTAGAGACAAAGCATGTACAAACTCCAAAACACGTAAAAACTCAGAATCACGTACAAAAGACAACAGAAGTGCTCCAGGATGCTGGGCGCAGTGTTGAGCTTTTGTTACCTAGTGGCTACACAAGCCAGGAAGTATCAACAACCAGATTTGGTGTGTGGTAGTAACAGGTAAATGAGTTTTTTTTTTAATTATTTGAATAAATATGAGTGCTTGTCTATAAATACACAAACAATACACACATGCTTTCAATTGTGTAATTTAAGTGATCTGTGAAGCTCTGTTTTGGAAGTTCAGTTAACGCTAGAAATGTGTTTTGGAGTTTGTACGTGCTTTTTGGAGTTTGTATATGCTTTAGAGTTTGTACGTGCTTTGTCTCTAGGGGCCATATATAAACATATATAAATAAAACCACTTTTTTTAACATTAGTAATTCCTTTTGTGCATAATTTTATATTATTGTTAATAATAAATTAATTAAAGCAACAAAACAACCTGAAGAGCCGGTTCGGAGCCGAAAGAGTCGGCTCTTTTTAGTGAGTCGAGCCGAAAGAGCCGGATCTCTAAAAAGAGCCGGAAATCCCATCACTACTGTGAGGTGAGGTTTTAACGGACGTATGACTCAACCAATCAAAGACTAGAAAATTCTAACGGGCCGGCCTTAGGCTGCATTCAAGTACTCTTAAAAATATTATTTTAAAAACCCGTAGACAAGACGAGTTATTGGAGACAAGCGTTTTTTTAAATCATTAGTCGCAATTACATTTAAAATGCTAAACGGATTACATTTTTCAGCGAGGTTTATTAATATGTTGTATTTCTCCTTCATGTTTATTCGTTAAATCTTATTTCAAATTGCCTACAACTGAGGTTGGCTAATTTTCAGAATTTCCTGAAGATGTTGAACTCAACCTTTACTGCTGTCGTAGTGACACATGAATTTCAAAACACTGAGCAATAGCAATGGCTGCTCGGTCACAAGTGTTTTATAATGTG